>NW_015626034.1:1535922-1540895 GCF_001515625.1 Sinocyclocheilus rhinocerous | reverse complement strand
AGGCGGGGCATAGAGGAGAAACAATAATGTACAGTATGTGGAAAATAATGTGTTTTTTGAACCTTAAACCGCATAAATACATTTTATTACACCAAATACACCAAATAATGTTATTTTTAGCAGCATCATATGACCCCTTTAAGTTATTATTACTTAATCAAAACAACCCAACTGCAGTTTGATTGATATTACTTGGAATGCGCAATAATAAAAAAATGTGATTTCGGAAAATAAAAGTTATCGGTTTTTGCAAATTAACTCTTATACATTTTTTTTGTCTGCAACTTGGAACAGTATATAATCTTTAAATAATGGACAGTCTTTTTTAATGTTTAAAGCATCACCGCTCCTTATTTTTTGTCATGAAAAAAAATTTAAAAGAGGCAATAAATAAATACATAAAAGAGGCAAAAAAATTTTTTTGTAAAATATAGTATTTTTGACTCACTGAAATAAGTCAAAATTAGTATTATATTTAACTGGTTTTTATTTAAATTAATTATTTTAACATTACTTTTAAAATTAATTTAATTAATTAAATTTTAATGTCAGTAGTGTCGATGCAACGTAAAATTACTGCTAAAGATCATGTGTGGTTTTTGTGATTCTCCAGTAACAATGTTTCAGAACTTTTTTAAAAAGCCATTTGAAATGTTGAGCTTCTTTGTCATTTATGATACATCGTTGCCATGTATGATTACAATTTATATCATGTTCAAAATTTCAGTAATTCAAAAATTATTTTAAAATATTGATGAATTATTTAAAGCAGCACTATGTAACTTTTGGCGCTCTAGCGGTTAATAAACAGAACTGCACACATCCCGCGGAAGAACATTCCAACCGGAGCTACTTCTCTAAGTTTATGTCTATGGCGATTCACGCAGGTATGTGTTACTCCGCAGCGGTGACGACCCGACCAGGCTACAATAGTCCAAATATAAGTACTTAATATAATTGTACCGTAGTGATTCGGAATAAGACAAAAACGCGGTTTGGAAGATTAATTCATGATGTACTCGCTCATTATATACATTTTGCAAATTTTGAACACAGAAAAAGTTACATAGTGCTGCTTTAAGTGAATGAATTGGTCATTCATCATCATCACCATCATCATCATATAATTATTTAGTGTGACCGTGCATAAAATAAGAAGTTAAAATACAATAGATAAAGAAGAGATAAACAGATAAAGATAAAATAAATAGTTCATATAGTTTAATGTAGGATTGTTTGACTTTTAAGATGCAAATGGCACTTTAATTGTAGAATTAGGCTAAATGATTATTTCACAAAATTGACATTTTGTCTTTTTATATTTGTGTAGGGAGCAGACTGAAATAAAACTCATAAATTAAAATGTATTAATAAATAAAAGCACAAATGTCAAATCTAATTTGAAGTTGCATTTATGCAAATATATGAGGATACTAAATGCCACATGGTCGGCAGAATTGTAAATGTAAATGAGATCTATAAAGATTTTACATTTTGTCTCTGTGTACCTTTATGGTGCATTTTTTTTCTTTTTGGAGCTTGGCACTACAATCATAGTCCATAAAAATCCTAGGATTTGGAATGACAGGGTGATTAAATTGTCAACTCAGTTAAATCACACTGACGACAGTACCTTTGGCCTGTATTTGACAGTGTCTTCATCGTGGTAAAGTCGAAGTGTCTTTTCAGGGGTGCTGCTCACCAAAACACGCAGGCATTTAAAGCTATCAGTGCCACGGCAATCCATCACTTCATCCACCAAATCAATATGCACCAGTGTGCAGTTGTTAGGTTTCCAGTCACTGTTACAAACACAAATGATGTGAAGGTTTACAATGTAAAAATGTAATAAGGTATGGCTATGCTGTATAGCAATTTTTATTTCAAATTATTTCATATTTATTTATGGTCATCATATTTCATTGTGTTGATATTAGCAACTGATGTTTTAATTGCAAGATCAGCAAAAAGAAAATTACAATACTAAAGGATACTATTCGACTAATAAGCAGTCTACCTGAAGAACTGAAACTAACCTGTAAAGACTTGGTTTCACCATCACGATTCCCACCAGAAAGTACATGAGGATGGAGAAGGTCATCATGGTGAAGCCCAAGAGAACGGCTCTGTCTTCTCCTATGCTGGACTCTGGGATTTGAGCTCTGGCTTTCTCATTGCACTTCATCTCCCTCGCTTTCCTCCACTTGCCTCCATTTTTTTGCATTTGGGCTTGCTGGTAGAAGACATCTCTAAAAACAAACAAACATAACTTTACATAACTTACTTAACTTTATCTATATGCTGTTATTTGTTCATGAAATACAAAAGGAGAAATTCTGAAGAATCATCAGAAATTCATGGCAACCTAAAGCTAAAAAAACAAACAACAACATAAAACCAATAAAACCATAAAAGCAGTTCACACTTTCAAAAGCAACTCGAAGGAGTTTATATACATATAAACATCTATATACATTCTGCATAGTTATTTATATTGTATATATTATGTTTATTGACTGTATGTATGACTTATGACTTGAAGTGGGGGTGGGGGGTTACATAAAGAATACTTGTTATGGAAAGAATATAATTAAGTGTAAACTGAATGTAACGTTTTTGGACAGTTACTTGCATGTTATTTACAATTAAATGAAAATATATTATACATTTAAAATATATATTAAATGCAATTTAAATGTCATGCTGACTTTAATGTCATTTCTATTGAAACGTGTATATCATGTATTTAAATATCAGCCCTCTACGAACACCTTGGCAATTGAATCGCCATTGGCTAGTAAATTTTTTTTGCTTACTGGCCAGACTGATAAAAATATATATATATATATATTTGTTTGTAAAAAGGCACAGTTTTATAAATATCTGAAAGTACACTCTTAACATCAGTCAGTCAAGCATTATAATATGATAATCAATATTATTTAATGATAGAACTTTTGTAATTAGAATTAAAACTTGATAACCATGTATGAATGCATATTAGTCATTTTAACTGAACTTCGGACTCGTGGTGGTGCTTTTTTGGTCATTCAGGGTTTCTGTAAAAAAAATTAAAAATTGGGGAAAAACGAACAAAAATACTGATAAGATAATAATGATACGAATTCTACTAATAAGAACAATATAAAACGCACCGAGGATTATGAGCTACTGGATTCATGAATATTAATCAGGTTGTGTGCGTTCGCTCGAACTGATTTGCTGAAATCAAAACAGGGACGATAATAGATGAGTGCCAGCCAATGAGATTGCCGTTTGCACATTAGTTCCGCCCACTACCGGAGAAAGCGGTAGTTCTAAAAAGCGGAAGAATTCCAAAGGAACTCCGTTATTTTGACAGCAAAATACAACAAAGAATATCGTTTACATGTAGAGCGCATAGGTAGCGCGTCATTTCTCTCTCTCCCTCTCTCGCTGCGTGTGTGTGAAACAAAGCGACGGCGAGTCGTGCGCCTTCACACTAGAGTTTACGGTACGTTAAATACAGGTGCGTTGCACATCCATTCAGATGAACTGAAAAATATCACAGATCGCTTGGCGGAGAGTGAAACTGATGCGCTCAGTCAGAGAGTGTTCGGCGAGTGAAAATATATCAGTGCTAAACTTATACTTAGCCTCCAACTCACACTGGCGAGTAAAATCTGAGAATTTATTAGCAATTGGCTAATATTAGACATCATTTAGTCGCCCAGAGTGAAGATTTAGTCGCATATGCGAGTGATTTACTCGCAATGTAGAGGGTTGAATATATCAATTTAGTATATTTATTACATTTAAACTATATACACTTTTAATGTAACATCAAATAACAACACACTACAGTTAAAATTATAATCAAGTACAGTACTTTGCATATGCTTTAGTATTTAAGTTAACACATTAAAATAAGTGTACTTCAAGCATGCCAAAAGTTTATTTAAAAATAATGATTTAAAACTATCTGACATTATAACAAAGTGTAATTTTTTAACATGTTAAGAAAGTGTGCTCTCTTTAAGTACATTTTGGCCTTTTATTTAATTATTATATTATCTGTAAGTACAGTTTTTTTTTTTTTTAAATACACATTTAAGATTTGAAGTACACTACAAGTGCACACTTAATACAGTTAAGCACACTTCTTTTTCACAGGTTGGAACAACATGAGAGTGAGTAAATTATAAAAATGTCATTTTTGGGTGAACTAGCTCTTCATGATTTTAAGTTAATATAAGGTTAAATATAAAACAGTAGTGGACAAGAAATAGATAATGGACTGTCAGTTAGACTGCTATTGTTATTGCTATTTGAAATAACTCAATGCTTAATACATTGGTATCTCATACTAGTGTCACAACTGGACAAGTGGCTTTAATAAAAGAGAAGACTGAGGCAGTGGATGTGATCTCCATACGTACCGCGTGTGTCGTCGCCGCGCGCCCAGCAGGGTGATGTTAACAGGAACACTGAATGACCCCCGCGGGGACTGATTCAGTAGCATTTCTATCTTACTAAGTAACCCTTAACTGGGTTACAGCACTAAATTAACACAACACCGACCACACTTTGACAAGGTCAATGTACTATACATCCAGACACAGAAGCAGCGTGTTGCATAGCCGTCAGACTACAACATAGTGCACTTAAGGGATTGTTTTCTTCTCATCCAGATGAGATCAGCAGAATATCTTTCCTTTTCCTGAACAGGGATGCCACAGAGGGTTTCTATAGGAACCCCTGCAGCCAGACTATAATTACGTCCTATGGGACTCCAAGCACTCCTGACAGTTTTTTCTATTTTCACATATAAACTACAAAACAATGAAGTAAATGAACCAAATATTCAGATGTGTGCAGCGCATTTTACGGAGTACTGTTTCCTGAACCTGGGAGAGTAGCCTACAATGCCGGTGTCTGGCAATTCCAACTTTGCAAGGACAGTCTGGCGCTTCTGACTCACAGCAAGTACGTTT
>NW_015626034.1:1521887-1535397 GCF_001515625.1 Sinocyclocheilus rhinocerous | reverse complement strand
CATTTTATGGAGGATGAGGACTGTTTCCTGGAAGAGTAGCCTACAATGCCGGTGTCTGTTTCTATAAAGTGGGGCAGTTCCAACTTTGCAAGGACAGTCTGGCGCTTCTGACTCACAGCCTGCAAGTACGTTTTCACATTTAAAGAATTTGCCACTGATGATTCAAACGCGAGTTTTGAGCAGTGTAGAGTAGCGCTTGTTTGTCTTATCTCCGATCACAAATGCAGACATGGTTTCATGTTTACGCGGCGCAATGCAACGCGTAAAAAGACAGTATAAGTCATTATAATCAGTAATTATGTCCCCACTGGATGCAACAAATGCCTCATTTATAATGGGTTTTATTGTTTTTGTCTCGTCGCGCCGGGACCATAGACTGTATAAAAACACGGCATCACAATATGGTAAGGGCCGTAACATTTCCGTCACACGCTTGAGGAATTCGGACTGGACGCACTGGATAGCTGGCCAATCAGAGCACACCTCACTTTTCAGACCGATGAGCTTTGTAAAAATCGACGCGTTTCAGAAAGGCGGGGCATAGAGGAGCGACAATAATGTACATTATGTGGAAAATAATGTGTTTTTTGAACCTTAAACCGCATAAACACATTGCATTACACCAAATACACAAAATAATGTTCTTTTTAGCAACGTCATATGACCCCTTTAAAGTTCATTTTTATATTGGTCTAATAAAATATCATGGTTTCCGACCCATTTTGTTCAGTTTGTCTAAAAGTAAATAGCACCATAGAAAAAAAAAATAAAAACAAACCATTTTGTTTAAACAGTGGCCTATATTCGCTTGACAGTCGAGTGTTGATGTGTTTTATGATGTATAATTAAAAGACCACAATAAACATTAAAGTCTTTCATAGTTGTCTTTATGTATAGTAAGTAAACTAAATTTAACACTGACTAACAAAATGTTATTAGTTTTAACCCAAGTGAAAATTCTAACTTTTGCTAAGTTAAGCTTTAGTTTATAGTGAAATTAAGTTGTAAAAAGTCAAAATATTGTTATATTGACCTACATTGTGGTAATATTTTGGCTTATGTCTAAAGAAAACATATTAAGTATAAGCTGTTCTGGCATTACTAGGAAGTAAATAGGGTATTAGTTGGCTGTTAGTTGGTTATAGAACTCCTCTGGGCTGGTATATATGAAAGTACTTTCAGAGGCCTTTGTGAAACAGAACATGGTGTCCATATACAGTAAAAGCACATCTGATACAGTACATTATATGTGATTAGGATGATAAGCCAATGCTGTTAACTCTATGAGAGACAGCATATTAAAAACACCACATAGACAACATAAAAAACTTAATTTTCACTACGGGGGACTTTAAGACATGTATACTATATAGCAAATCTGCTTGATTGTAATATTGTTGCAAAATGTAACTAACTATATTATCATCAAGCTCTTTATATAAAATATGGGTTACGTTTTATTTTAAGGTGTCCTTGTTACAGTGTAATTATACATTTAAGTACTGAGTAATATTAATTAACTACATGTACTTCCTATATGGTTAGGGTTTGTCTTAGGGTTACTTGCATGTAATTATGCATAATTTATTGTTATTATAAAAGTAAGTACATGTAACATGTGTAACAAGGACACCTTAAAATAAAGTGTTACCAAATTTTGTATTGAATTTTAAATGCAAAACATGGAAAGGTAACATTTTATAACAAATGTTCTAACAAGTCATTAACAAATACTGCATAATTCTTAACAGACACTTTTAGGACACTTATTATGAAAATAAAATACTTTACACTTTAATAATATACTTTAAAAGAATATACTTGAGTGCAAACAGAATCTAAGGGTTTCGAACATTTAATTGCATGCTCATTTGCAACTTAATATTATAGCATGTATTAAATGCAATTAGCTGAAATTTAGAGTGCTTTTTCAATGTACTTAAGTATATCGTTGTATTTAATTTCATAATTACTTAATAATTTCCTAATTACTTTTACTGTCAGATGTACTGACAAGAATTTATGGCAAACTAAAATATGCTTATGCTTTAATTTCTGTTGAATCTTGTACAGTATGTCATGTATTTAAATATATTTGTAGTTAAACATTTCAGAAAGATTTAGTACATTTAAATAAATAAATGAGCAAATACATGTAATAATAAAATATTAATAAAATATAAATTTAAACTTCACATTTAATAAAGAATAACACACTAAAATTAATTTTATAATCAAGTACTTTACATGTGCTTTAATATATTAGTCAACACATCAAAAAAGTGTACTTCGCTAAAGCAAGAAACAGTCATGAAAGCATATTCTCTTTAAGTAGCCTTTTATTTCATAAATATTATAATCTGTACTGTAAGTACAGTTTTTTAACAATAAACTTGTAAGAATTGAAGTACACTGTAATTGCACATTTAATACAAGAAGCACACTCATTTTTCACAAGGGAAGGTATATTCAAATGCAAATATATGAATTAAATATATTAATCAAACTATTATTACATTTCTAATGTCCCTTATAAAGATGTACATAGGAGGTACACTGATGGTAAAACCACGGTACTTTGATATGATTACCATGATATGATTATGAAAACCTCCAAGGTATTTGTCAAAAAATTCATTGCAATGCCATATTACGTTTTGTTAGTGGTACAATAATAAAAACCACTAATGTCTGTTAATGACCAATTAATGAAGTTATCATGAAGTGTCACCCTGCATAAATATATATCATTGCCAGTAAGTAATTAGCTGAATTTCTCTAATAACGATCCAAAGAAGTGAAGATACAGCTTTAAGGGAGTATAATTACAGTCCACTTCACCTGAACACGATAAATAATGGATACAAGCCCACAGGTAATACTAGATCTCTGGTGCTTGTTCTGTGTACAGAGACTCCTGGAAGTGTCTGAGCCCCGTTTATCTTCAATGCTGCATCAATGAGGAGGTAAATTATACGCTTTTATCTTTGACCTGAATGATCATATTCAAGGAAAAGGGATCCACTGAACATCAACAGCGTGTCTGTGTAAAATGATCAAAACCGAATTTTCCCTAGTCTTTCCTAAACTCGCCGGCACCACATGGTTTATAGTTTTTCTTTTTCTGAATAAGATAAATTTGCCATGACCAACAAAAAAAGAGACATAGCCTACAGTAAGACGAGGTTACATACCAGAGCCAGTAATGGAGAATATCATCCCTCTCATTACAATAATTGGACCATGAGGAAGAGGAATGATCAAGTGCTGAGAAAATAACCTACAGAAACACTACGATGGATTACAGACAATAGTCGTTTCTGACTATTGGATTGATATTTCTTTTGAGTGGCGTGGAATATGGTAAGTATATTGGACGTTTTCTTTTCTTTTCTCCCTAATACAAAAAAATCCATGCAGCATGATTGCTTGTTTGAATCGATAGTGCTTAATATCCTCAAGAAAGCCTTAAACTGTATTAATGTGTAAATGGTGAATGTATTGATTGTATTTTGCACATCTACTGTTTAAATTGTCTTCTCTCTCTCCCAGCTGTCATTCTGCCCACTATGTGGAGATATCTGCAGTTATTAGAGGCGCCACCTTATTTTCTTGGCTTGGGTCTGTCTGCGTTCAGCTTCAGTGGGCTGGTGTCTGGTCCAATGTTTGGTCACTGGTCAGACAAGACCAGAACTACAAAGAAAATCATCCTCTTCTCCAATGTCTTTTGAAATTGTGGGTCAGTGCTGTAGAATGGAGATGTGTAATGTGATGTGGGTTTTGAAATAGATCAGATATCCCTTGTTCTTGTGCAGCTGTGATCTGTTTGCTCATTGCAACACACTTGTCTAATAGGAAACGTCATGTATTTCATGGGATATTCTAAATGGCCGTCTTGTTGCAGGTGAGGATATTTTGAAGTTGCACTGTTCTATTAGTCTCAACGCGTTTTGTTTGTTTGTGAACTTCTCTGCTCCTGTGGTGCAAACCATCAACATTAATGTAATTTGAGACATCAAACAGATACTAACAGAGAGATCTGTTGTTTGATTGATGATTCTCATTAGGTTGTAATTACTGCAGTGTTGAATCATCCTGACCAGACACAAGAACTTGTTTAGATGTATGAATCTATTATGTATAATAAAGTATATAGAATATATACAACTATAATATATATATATATAGCAATATATATTGCGATCAAAAGTATTCAACCCCCAAGAGACTGTATTAATTTACAAATGTAAGAGTTTTTCAAAAATTACATCAATAACAGTTTGGTATCTTATTAAAAGTGGTAATGTCAATATATAATGTAATATTTTTTAGTTATAAGATCTTTTTTTGTTGTTGTAATATTCAAACCCTATTGAACATCATTGCTTAAAGTCACTTATTTGTATGGTATGGAACAAAATTGTGTTAAAACATATGAAGACAAATCTTTAGTATTTTTTAGTAAATCTTTAGTAAATCTTTAGAAGACAGACTTTGGAAACTCTAAAACAAAACTTAATTAGCTTGATTGGTTGCACATACATACATGTAGCCCATGTATGTGCTGAAGTTGAGTAGCACATAGGCCAAGTCAAAAGAGCTCTCAAAAAAGCTATAGAGAAGATATTGTAGCAGGGATAAGTTTCATGAACTGACTTATTGCAAAGATGGCATCCTTCCACAGTATCAACACTAAATTTCACAGCAAACTACATGACTAGGTGCTTGATTTTATATACCACTGGCAATGGGTTAGATTGAAACACCTGAATTCAGTGATTAAGAGGTGTGTCACAATACGTTTGTCCATGTGTGTGTTTAAGATATGCAGATACTGCATGAATAGTTATACATAATTCCAGTAGCAGACAGGTGGAGCTGGGGGAGGTGGAGGGTTCCTATACGTCCTAATAAAACTGTACTAATTTTCTGTACGCAACATATAATTTCTATTTTATTTTATGTAGTTTAAAAAATGGAAACTATCTATATTTCCATGAATGCAGAGTACACCACATATAAACTACTTCATTCTTCCATCAGGTATTGGAGCAGGAGCTGGTTCCTCAATTTTTGGGTTCCTCACACGTACTACTCTCCCTGATGAGTGAGCAAGAGTCTTTGCAGCTGTCATGGCATGCCGTCAGGCTGGACTTCTGATCGGTTAGTTAGTGCTCTACATAATAAGTGGCAAAAGTACTTTCTTCCATTTAATATTTAGACAATGTGCATTTTTACTTTCAGGTCCTGCTTTCAATATCTTTCTAAGGTTGTGTGATTTCAAACTGGGTCCATTTGTAGTAAATAAGTACACCTCACCTGGGGTAAGTCTGTTTTGGCTCATTTCTTATTAATTAACTTGAATTCTCAAACACATAATGTTGCACATGATTGACACAGCTTGAAATGTGAATGTGGTAACACTGCACATTTTGGATGTCTCCAAATATAACAGACGTGATTCAGATCATAAGTAGAGTTTGTATTATTATATCAAATAACAGAGACATGTCCGGCACTCCAGCTGATATTTCACTCCAAAAAGTAAAGGGGGGAAAATGTTGGCATAAAAAAATTAAGCTTTTTTTTTCTTTGTGCCTTTTTCTTTGTAAATTTTCATTCCTACATTCTTATTACTGTGATACTAAAAAAAAAAAAATCTCATTCTCATTTGTGCAATGCACAAGACATACTAATAAATAATTTAAGCCGATTACTTTGCTGATTGCAAAAACAAAATTAATAATAATAATAATGAAAATTAATATTGAAATATAATAAAATGGTAACATTACAGTAAGTTTCCATTTAAAATGGAAGTTCTATAAAAAATACTCCTAAAACATTTAGTAATCTTAGTTATAATGTTAAATTCAACATTTATTAAAACATTTATTAAAACATGGACCTTGGCAAAGATGAGCTAACAATGAAAAGTTGTATTTTATTAGCTAAGAATGGTAACAAAGATGAATAACAATATATTACTCAGTTATTGTGAGTTAATGCATTAACTAATGTTAACTAATGAGACTTTACTAATCTTAATTCAATTAAATTATATTAAATAAATATATCAAAAACTCTGGAATCTAACAAGAATTTTAAAAATCTAAAATATGACATGACATGTTCTTAGACATGTTCTTAGAGTAACCAGTTTTTAAGCCCGTTTATGTAAGTTGGCCTGTTTATTTCAATCTTGCTGGCCTTGTGCTCTTTTCGACCCAGCTCTTCATGTGCGGGATGTGGGTGCTTATGCAGTTTGCAGTAATTTATATTCAATCCTGTCTTGGCAGCTTTGAAATGCCTGAGATCTATAGCGTTCTCTCTCTCTCTGTAGAGTTTCTGAGGGAGGAGGTGGTGGTTCTTCTCACTGCTCAGTTCATCACTCTCTTCAATCAGACAGCACTTGAGGTAAAATTCATCAGGAGCGTCATGCATCTACTTTTTTCAGGGTGGCACCAGTGGCAGTGCCTTGTTGTCAGATGATAATAGGAGATAAACACTTACTAGCAACTTATGCTAAAAAATGCTAAAACATTATGGAACCATTAGCAAATAGGACATGCTAGCAATGTGCTGAATCATGCTAAAACATATTATAATGTTTTAAAACATAGCAGTGTTCTAAAATATGTTAGAAATGTGCTAGCAACATGTTAAAAGTGTGTTAATATGCTTGCAAGGTTTTAAAACCATAGATACGTTCTGGCTTCTGAAAGCCAGTCTCCAGACCCCCAACACTGTCCTAAATTCATCTGAGCTACTAAATAGTGTCTGTCCAATTATGATTGATTAAGGCTCACAGTAGTAGGAACATCAATTTAATTTAATGTAATCTAATCTAAGCTTTGATTTAATATAATCAGGTATTTGAGATTGACACACATTTACCTTCCCGGCTGCCTGACCTAGATACATGACAAACTGGTTATAGAGTTCATAATGTTCCTTTTCATTATCTTTTATTCTTTCAAACTAAATCAAATTTCTATATGAAAAATCACATGCTATATTATCATTTTGCATTTACTTTACACTGCCAGAAGAATGTGAGTGATTCTTACTGATGTAAGATTTGCTATTAGTTGTTCTGAGTTGTTTTAAGCTTGTTGCTATGTGGTTGCTAGGGTGTTCTGAATGGTTGATGTCTGTGTTCTCTCATCTCCAGACCATGGTGACCCCTCTGACGCAGAAGTACTTTGGCTTCGGTGAGCTGGGGAACAGTGTGATGTACAGCCTGTGTGGGGTGGAGGTAATTGCAGGTTTCTTCCTGGTGCGCTGGCTGAGCCGTGTGCTGGAGGACCGGGTGGTGCTGGCGGTGGGGCTGCTCATCTGCAGCGGGGCTTGTGTCTGGTGCCTCATCTTTCTGGCCAATCCACAGGGTGTGTGTATGTGTGTGTGTGGCAGACGTCCAGAGAAACTGGCATACACCTGGGCATGGACAGACACAATATGCCTGCTCAGTTTGGTGCCAACTCAATGATATGCATTATTAGTTTGGAACTGCTTTAAATCTCTATCTATCTATCTATCTATCTATCTATCTATATATCTATTAGTTTATCCATCCCTCTATAAATGTATCTCTCCATCCAGCCATCCATCCATCCATGTATATATGAATCCATCTGTCCATCCGTCTATCCACGCCTCTATATAATTGTCCATCATCCATCATCCATCCATACATTTCATCCATTCATCCGTCTATCCACTCCTCAACATTTTTCCATCCATCCATCCATCCATCTATAGATGTGTCCATCTGTCTATCCGTCTATCCATGCCTCTATATATTTATCCATCCATCTCTCACCTATCTATCTATCTATCTATCTATCCTTAATACTTTTTTCTATCTATCTATCCATCCATCCATCCATCCATCCATCCATCCATCCTTTTTTCCATCCATCCATCCATCCATCAATACTTTTTTCCATCCATCCATCCATCCATCCATCCATTTATCTATTCCTTAATACTTTTTTCCATCCATCCATCCATCCATCTATCCATCTATCCATCCATCCATCCATCCATCCATCAATACTTTTTTTTGTCTGCCTATTTATCTATCCATCAGTCCGTCCATTTATCTGTCTGTCTTTCTAGAATGTATGTCTGTCTGGAATGATATTCTCACTTTCCTTCTCGCTTGGACATGTGTTTTGATCAGGTGGTTTTGCATTCGAGTTGATTGTGTTCATCATCGGAGTGTTCCTGCAGTTACTGGGACTGCCTTTTGTTGCTGTGTCTCAGGTGTCCCTCTTTTCTAAGGTTACAGCTGAGAAAACACAAGGTGAGAAACAAAGAGGAGAATACAAAAAGATAGATGAGATCTAGAGAACACATGTAACACTCATGTTTGTCTAGATGTCACATATTGTCACTGTTTAAATATTCAAAACTACGTGCTGAATCTAATGACTGTGTGTTGTGTTTTGTGTGTGTGTGTGTGCAGGTTTTAGTCAGGGCGTGCGCCGTTCAGTCGGGGGTCTTGCCACCATTCTCGGCCCCCTGTGGGCCGGGGGTCTAATAGGAAATCTATATGTGATGCTGGGTATGATGATGCTCCTACTGACCCTCATCATGGTGCATGAACAGACTCTTTATAACTGATTCTGTAACATTATCAGAGATTTCCCTTAGTATGTCATCATAACCACATTTACCAGCTCAATTATAGTTACATTTATTGCTTTGTGCAAACAGTGACTATTATAGATCCAGTCAACTGAAAAAATCTCTATTAAAAGAGATTGCAGGGTCATTAGAATTAGAGGACTGTTTCTTTCAAAAAGGTGATTTGGAAATAAGTATAAATGCAAGATTTTAAACACTTTATCAGACAGTGAATATTTTTAAGTGTTAAGAAATTGTATAGTGCTATCTCAAGCTACAGTATAATAATAACATATATTGGTAAAGAAGTAACAGCATTGACAGTATCAAGGTTGGGATTCATTTCTAGTATTGTGCCCAAGGTCCTTACACTTCAAGAAGTTTAGTATAAAATGTTAATGTTGAAATTCCCATGAATGTCCATATTGAATTAGTTATTATGTACTGTACAAAAAAATCATAGGAATAGACTTTGACTATTTAAGATGGTCCCTTGCAGACAAACGTAAATATAAAATTAAGTGAATAAATAAGAAAAAAAGGAAATTACCTCGTCCTTCTAATATTTTAATATACTTAAAAAAAAAAAAGATTGTTATGATGGCAACAATCCTTTTAATAATATGTAAACTAAAAAAAAGAAAATAATGTTTACATCCACATATGCTAAGTTTATATATTAAGTATAAAACTAAATAATATTGCAGAATTTTTAATTATGTGAAAAATGTCTATGTCATTTGTAAAATGACCCTTTAACAAAGAAACGAATGATGATTGTCCTGCTCAGATCATGATGGTGTTGTCCCATGAGAAGCTGGTGGAGCCGCCCAGGGTGGAGCACGCACAGGACTCAGAGAACGGAGCATAGACGCCACCCTTCACTACACAGGATACAGGTGAGACAGTTCTCAATGTTTTTGGATGGCTCTTAAAAGCATGAAATAGATTTATATTTTTAACTTTCACCTGCCTTTTACATCATAGTTTAGGATAGTTTGTGATGCCATCAGGTACCTCAGTACATTCGACAGTAGGTTACATTTGAACAATTTTTCAAAGACAATAGAAGTAATTATGAAATTACATGTAAAGATCAATATCGCATTTATTATAAATTTAAACTATAATTCATTTTAATTTAATTTTAAATGACATGCAATTAAGTCTCCAGTCTCAGGTCACACTGAAGAATATTCTTTTAAAATTATTATTATTTCCATAATTTTTTTGTGCATAAGTGTATTTCTTTTTCACATGGGAAATAATTTTGACATGAGAAAAAATGGCATTCACATTTCACAACAATACACATTTCATCTTTAAAGAAAAAATATATATATCTGAAGTTTCACTGTGTACGATCTGTATTAGGGTGACATATTGTCGTTTGAACACAGACGGAAATTCCACTCATAACTTTTATTTTGTCTGCACTAACTGAGTTAAACTGACACAGACTCCATCCATGCAGCTTTAAACCACAATGCAGAAACAGCTCAGAATGGAAAACAGGACACAATATGGTGCTAAAAGCAAAGAAGTGGGCCACTGAATAATGACAGTCAACATTATAACACAAAAGTACACTCTCTGCAGTATGACAGAGAGAGAGAGAGAGAGAAAGAGAGAGAGAGAGAGGAATGACAAAGGGAAAGAAACTGAGTTTCTCAAAACCAAATGATTCATGCAATTATTCTGCACAGATCATCGGTCATTTCCTTGGATATTTACTCAACTTAAGAGGGAAATTGAATATTTATGTGTCCTCTGGAACGTTCGATCTGCCGTTTGTAGATTTTTTTTGAAATATTATTACTGTAAACTCATTAAAATCTGTGTTCACCAAATACAGAAGCTTTAAATGAATTAATCAACACTAACATTATTGTCTCATCCTGTCTTTGAATAGTTCTTCTTTTGCTGAGGCGCCCTTATAGGCCTATCTGCTGTTTTCTTCCTATACGTAAATGTTATAAATATACAATATCACTGATATTTTATTCATGTGTTGTAAATATTTCACTACCATTTTGGATTGTGGACTATTTCACAGAGTTCAGTAATGTAGTTCATCTTTAATTTAGCAGGGTAAATCTAGCAATTTTTTTCTTGCTTAATGAACATTATTTAATGTATAGCTATCACTACTTTGTGTCATATGTATACACTGGCATTAATCTAGTAAACAAGTTAACACTGCTGCCATAGAGTTTATGGAAAATGGTTACAGTGATCCAGGATTATTGAAAGGCTACTAACTTATTTTTTTTGACTGATATCTCTTCAATTGTAAGGGTGAATGTGTACCTTGTGTAAATTTAAAGGGATAGTGCACCCAAAAATGAAAAGTCTGTCATAATTAATTCACCCTCATGTTGTTCCAAACCTGCATGCATTTCTGTCTTTTGCAGAACATAGGAAAGATATTTTGAAAAATGCTGACTTCCATTGTGTCCATAGAAGTAAATGGGAACCGAATCTGTTTGGTTACACTCTAAAAAATGCTGGGTTAAATATAACCCAGCGCTGGGTTATATTTAACCCAGCATTTTTTAGAGTGTACCAACATCCTTCAAAATATAATCTTTCACGCTCCACAGAACAAAAACAAAGTCATACAGGTTTGAAACGACATGAGGGTGAGTAAATACTGACAGCATTTTCGTTTTTGAGTGAACTATCTCTTTAATTTTTCATTTCGCTGTAAAAGGAAATGCTGCACTCTAAAAAATGCTGGGTTAAATACAACCCAGTGCTGGGTAAAATAGGGACAAACCCAGCAAATGGGCTGTTTTGACCCAGCGGTTGGGTTAAATGTTTAACCCAACCTTCTGGGTAGTAACCCAACCGCTGGGTCAAAACAACCCAATTGCTGGGTTTGTCCCTATTTTACCCAGCACTGGGTTGTATTTAACCCAGCATTTTTTAGAGTGTGCAATAACATGTGCTATGGTCCAAACCCGGGAAGATGGGAAAACAGTTCATTCCACTCAATGTACTGCAGAGCATCAGAGAATTAGCATTTAACCGTTCACCCCTCAATCCACATGATTCCATAATCCTGCAACAGCTCTGTGTGAAAGAAGATTATAATCCCAATCCCACACATACGTGTTCACATCTGTTGAAGTGATGGGCAGGATGAGCGTGAAGGCGCCGTGAGGAGGCGGCACAGTAATCACTGTAATTGAGAGCAATTGTGACAGATATAATCATGACACTGTCATAAATCTGTCAGACATCAGACGTCCGTCTGATTCTGAGTGATGTCTTCTGATAGCCGCTCAGCTCTGTCGGAGATATTAAAAAGAAAATTTATTTCCTGATAGCTTTACTGTTTATAAATTGTTTATGAGTGACTTTCCTTCACAATACCGGTCACGGCATCTAGAAAACATCAAGTTTTTATGTTAATGAGAAGCATATTCCTCGGACATCAGAGTATAATGACATAAATGACGGAGCGGGGGAAAAACGAGCTTTTTTAGTAAATTAATGCCAGCTTTTTATCCTGCGGGATGTTCGGCATCAGAATAATGGGTTGCCAGTGGGTTGGCATTTGCGTTCAAGAGGCTTACGAGCCATCTCTGCACAGCTCCTCTCTCTTCATTTGAAAATGTCATTTGGAACCAGCAGGTTGTGGCCACGGCAACATCACAGAATAAAATTTCTCAAATCCTATTTGACAAATATGCGTCAGACGTCATAAGCGGCTCAGGATTAAACATGTCGGCCAAACGTGTTTAGCGTAGCGCTGACGGTAACCCGAAAGAGTTCAGGCCAGTGCTACGAGAGAATTGGGGCCTGGAGAGAAGAGTTGGATTTGTTGCCAAAACCTGAAAGTGAAAAGACAGGAGAGAAAAAGCATTTGCCATATATTGCGCATGTTCGTAGTAT
Source organism: Sinocyclocheilus rhinocerous (assembly GCF_001515625.1). Taxonomy (NCBI): domain Eukaryota; kingdom Metazoa; phylum Chordata; class Actinopteri; order Cypriniformes; family Cyprinidae; genus Sinocyclocheilus; species Sinocyclocheilus rhinocerous. The sequence goes on along the minus strand of NW_015626034.1, from coordinate 1,522,866 downwards.
ATTGAGTGAGGAGGAGTAGTATTTGTGGAGGAGGGAAATCAGGTTTAAGGTAAATTATGGTAAGTAATTGGTTTATGATTGGTTTATGAACCACATTTGGAGCAATTATCAGAAATGAAATCACATTTATGCAGCGGGTGGTGGAGCAATTAGCTTTGCGCTGTGTACGGGACGCGCATGTAATGGCAAACATTCATAACCCCCTTCAAACCAAGACTATCCTCCCTTCTCATCTCAAAACAACAAAAATTAATTGTTTGCTCTGACACTATGAGATGCAGCCTTCATTCCGCATCCCAAAAGAGCAAAAAGATGCTGGCATGAAAAAAGTAGAAATTGGTTAGCTGCTAAACCCACGAAACAAGATGTTTTTAATTTACAAAATGAGGAAGCAATGATCAAATGTGAAAAAAAAAACTGCTGTAGTAGTTTTAGCTTAGTCTGGTTTAGGCAAATTTCAACACAGTCATAACTGTTTTTAGGCAGCTTATTATTGTATTGTCCATGCTAAAACCTGCAGGAAAATGTTCAAACACACCAGTGTTAGTTTCCATGGTAAGATTTCTTGAACTCAGATCAACTTTCCTTGAAACTAGCTATATATATAACTTATATTTCCCATAAACTGAAGAAAAATAATTGTTTGTTAATTTTTTTTCTTACAGTAAGTTAGGTAACAGGCTTGAACGGTTAAGTTTGACAAATGCACTCAGCATTTTAAATGATGTAAATATTTCAATAAATAACGTATATCCTTCATTTGATATTATATGCTATTAAATAAAAATGTATTATAGTTGAACTTAAGTAAACCTGAGTCACTTAAGTAGGGCTTAAGTACATCTTTACATGTAATTTCAAAATGACTACTTTTGCTTTTGAAATATGGTTAGAATGTACTGAGAATCTTTAAGGTAAACTAAAATATACTTTAATGTCATTTTTAACTTGTGTGTATATATATATATATATATATATA
>NW_015626034.1:1520119-1521331 GCF_001515625.1 Sinocyclocheilus rhinocerous | reverse complement strand
TATATATATATATATATGTATATATATATGTAACTACACATTTGTAACAAAGTTGCCATTTCATTTTTTTTGCTTTTTAATAATTAAATTATTGAAATCATAATCAAGTACTTGTGCTTTAGTATGTGTCAGTACATCAAAATAAGTGCACTTTGAAGAATGACAAAATATTGAAACAAAATTAATTTAAATGTATTTTAAATACTTTAAAATGACTCTTTTATTAAGGTTTAAATGCACATTCCATACAATTAGGTGCACTTCTTTTTCATAATTCCTTATACCATCAAGGCCTTATACTTTATACTAACACATTCAAAATGACTTTCACTGGTCATTAAAAACCAACAGTTGGTTTTGTCGTTGTAGGGGGTGTTTTCTAAGCAAGAATCCTCGATTTTCATGTCCAGCTCTGAGGTGCTCTCTTGCCCCTCCAATGGATTTGTCAGCTGGAGCAAAAAACAAGATTTTTGTGTCTAAATTGTCACCAGCATTGTTTTTCTTACTGATTCTATTTTCCTAATTAATGCTGTTCAGTTGCTTTGACACAATCTGTATTGTTAAAAGCGCTATATAAATAAAGGTGACTTGACTTGACTTGACTTGATAAGGACTCCATGGGAGGTCAACAAGAGATCGATGACTAATTGCGTTATCGTCGTCGTCTTGAAGGGCACAGAAGACGCACATACACACAAACAAACACCCATGGCTTGAAAAACAAGGGCTGTCCTTCATGAGATCCTAAACCGCATTACCTGTGCTCACATGTGAGAAAAATACCTTTCATTAGCTCACCGATAACAGCAGGACAAAAGCTATGCAGCGTCAGATGAAAAAAATCAACCTTGAAGTGATGCAGCCGCCTCCATTTGTCTTCATTCTGTTTGGCAGGTAATCTATTAGTTTTAATAATCCCCACTGCCATATTGCGAGCCAAGCAGCCATGTTGCCGGGGCTTGTGCCCAGGACTTCATCCACCCTAGATAAGTCATTATGACAATATGAGCCAGTCAACCAGTAAGATGGTTCCCTTCGTCGAATGTTATCATGAAAATAAATCCAGTGGGATGATATTAAATAGACTTAGACTGACCAGCGGATCCGCCTTGTAACAAAATATTGCCAAACAAATTTTATTTCAAAAGTCATCAAATTATGATTTATTTATTTTATTATGATTTTTTTTTTTTGGGGGGGAGGGGGGGAATT
>NW_015626034.1:1513158-1519726 GCF_001515625.1 Sinocyclocheilus rhinocerous | reverse complement strand
CCCTCCAACGGATGAGTCATCTGGAGAAAAAACCCAAGATTTTTGTGTCTAAATTGTTATCAGCATTGTTTTTCTTACTGATCAGCTGTGATTGGTTTCTGTGGGAACTCAGATGGACGTTCCTGTGCTGTGCTTTTCACAGTCAGCCTCTTGATTGCATTAGAAGTGCACATGGAAGTTATTACAAATTGATAAGGACTCCATGGGAGGTCAACAAGAGATCGATGACTAATTGCGTTATCGTCGTCGTCTTGAAGGGCACAGAAGACGCACATACACACAAACAAACACCCATGGCTTGAAAAACAAGGGCTGTCCTTCATGAGATCCTAAACCGCATTACCTGTGCTCACATGTGAGAAAAATACCTTTCATTAGCTCACCGATAACAGCAGGACAAAAGCTATGCAGCGTCAGATGAAAAAAATCAACCTTGAAGTGATGCAGCCGCCTCCATTTGTCTTCATTCTGTTTGGCAGGTAATCTATTAGTTTTAATAATCCCCACTGCCATATTGCGAGCCAAGCAGCCATGTTGCCGGGGCTTGTGCCCAGGACTTCATCCACCCTAGATAAGTCATTATGACAATATGAGCCAGTCAACCAGTAAGATGGTTCCCTTCGTCGAATGTTATCATGAAAATAAATCCAGTGGGATGATATTAAATAGACTTAGACTGACCAGCGGATCCGCCTTGTAACAAAATATTGCCAAACAAATTTTATTTCAAAAGTCATCAAATTATGATTTATTTATTTTATTATGATTTTTTTTTTTTGGGGGGGAGGGGGGGAATTGAATATGCCTTGTTCTACCACAAAATTAATTTTGAGTCATTCTTTAAAAAAGAAGCACAAATCAAGGTTACGGTGAGGCACTTACAATGAAAGTGAATGGGGTTAATTTATGTGGAATTTAAAGGAAGAAATGTGAGGCTAAAACATTGATTCTTCTGTATTATTTGTGCTTTAAAACTGTTTAAGACATAATTTATATGGTAATTTGGGGGTTTTAGGGTTTATGGAATTTTGTCATGGCAACAGAGTTTTGAATTGAATATAAGATTGAATATAATTTCACACATATGGTTATGATTTTATGATTTTTCACACTAAAATCATGTCAACAAACTTGTTCTATACATCTTATGGCAACGCTATTGAATCAGTGTTGGTGCCTCACCGTACACTGAAAAAAATATTTAGAATATTCAATATTTACACAGTTTTAAAATAACTAATAAACTTAATGTAATGCATATTTGTGAATGAAATAAATGAAACAGATTTTTGATTTCTGCACTCAAAAAGGCACAGTTTGCACCTACTAGATTTCATTCAATAGTTATTAATATTATTAATATAATATAATATTTTCAAAATGACTTATTCAGATTGCTTAGAATCAGCTTAAATCTGTTAATTATGAAAAAAAAAAACATTTATTTACTTAAAAACAGATATGGTTAAAATCTATCTAGCTGTGGAATAAGCAATACTCACTTTAAATGTTAAAAGTATGAGATTGAAAGAAATTGAATTTATTATTGGATTTATTCAGTATATAAACCTGGTTATTGTGCGTTTAAAATACATTCAGTTTATTAGTACTATTACAGAAATTTTGCTTCAGAAATATAGTAATGCAATTTATTTATATATATATATATGTACGTATTTATTTATTTATTATTGAATTATTATTATTACTACTACTACTAAGAGGAGGGACAAGCATAAATAAATGTTTGTGGTTATCAACATTATTCCACAAATGTTTAACTCGTCCTGATCCCAGAATATTAATTTAAAGCAATCCATTTGGTTCCTGTGCATTTGCAAGAGTCCAACTTTGCATATTTCCTCCTCTGCCTTCAACTTAAGTAATACTTCACATGACAAATCCACTTGTTACTTTTAGTTAATGGCTGCGCCTTCACTAATCACCTCGGCCCCATACAGAGAGCAGCACCGCATAAAATATCTCCCCACTGTGTATCAATGTATTATTTAAAAGTCATTTATATTTAATGCCGCAGGTCACCGTGAGGTGTGCAAGCAATAGCTGCACTCTGGCAAATTCACACCTAGCACCAGGAGACTCGGTCAAAGCAATCCTGTCGCCTCTAAAAGGACATATATACGGGCCGTGTGCGTGCTAACCGCAGACGTGAAATCAAATGGATTATGCAGGAGGTTGAACGTTCAGCCCCGTGGTCCTGTGGAGGGGGATTAAAATGCAGTTGATATGTATATCACCCACCAGGGATTAATGGATTAGTCCTGTCCTGCCCGTAACAACACGAATCAACAAGTCTGCACAAACAAGGTTGTGGGATTTGGTCCGGTGCAAATTTCGGTGCTGTTTTAGACTTAAACTTGTAATGTTTGCTTCATTTTGAGGATGTTTTCCTCTTTGGTTCAATATATGTCTACAATGGGACTTTGGAGACGCCCACTGATGGTTGGTTGACTAGGTCCAGGTTCCCAACCCAGACTCTGGAGTGTGTAATCCTGTCTAACATGCATGCAAATCCTATCTTTTGCCTTACACAATAGCCAGTCTGTGTGCTACTCGGCAATAACAAAGATAGTAGTTAGCGACTGGCTACGTCTCAGCCCAAAGGGGGTAAACCTCAAAAAATGTACATAATCTGCTTTTGTCAGCTGTCCAGGAGCTGTTTTATAACAATGATTCTATTTGTCCACTAGTGAACTATACAAGTGCACCCGAATGAAACAATCAAACGGATGTATCATAGGGTCTTGATGATGTTTTTCAATTAACCGTTGAGCGCAACAGTCGGGTTCAGAAAGTAAAAACTCCATTCATTTTCTCAATAGAGATATAGACTTTTGTAAACAATAACTTTTAAAGAATATAGAAAGAATCTGAAAGAGCAATAAACCTTTGAAGACGGACATGTTGTGAGCTCCAAGGTTGTTAATCGATGGTAGGCTTTTGTTGAAGTCATCTGCTCGCATTATTTTACCTTATTTTTGAAATAATTGTGTTTAACAGCAGAATTCTTTGTGAAAAACGAAATTACCCAAGATGCTGTACAGAAAATTCCACCAAAAAGAAAGTTGTGGCAAGCAAACTGTGCAAAAAAGAGTTTTCCCATGAAACACCATGAATTGTGTCAGGATATGTATGGTATAGTCGTGGCCTAATGGTTAGAGAGTCAGACTTGTAACCCAAAGGTTGTGGGTTCGAGTCTCAGGTCTGGCAGGGATTGTAGGTGGGGGGGAGTGAATAACCAGCCCTCTCTTCCACCCTCAATACCACAACTGAGGTGAGACCCTTGAGCAAGGCACCGAATCCCACCTGCTCCCCGGGCGTGTGTGTTCACAGTGTGTGTGTGTGTGTGTGTTTGTTCACTTCTCACTGCTGTGTGTGTGCACTTGGATGGGTGAAATGCAGAGCACAAATTCCAAGTACCCATACCCAAGTTCTTTCCCTTCACTAAAGCTATTAGATACACAGTCTTGTACATTTGAGTTTTTGTAACTTTGTTACAGTTTTGCTTTGAATCGCCTGAAGACTGGTTTGGTTTGGTTCATGACTTATAATGCGTAAACAAAGACTTCCATAAAAATATTCCAATGAATGCCACTGAAACGGCGCTGAAAAACTGGCCAGGCGCTAATGAACTCTACTGCGGTTATGCAGCTTTATTTTGATAGAGAACAGGTTTAGGTTATGGCGTTGCGATGAGGCAGGGTGGATCTGCATGTCTAAGCCTCTGCACGTCTGGTTTTGTGTTGGATTTATTATACGCACACCTCGCTGATCCTCTTTCCGCACGAGCGTGTGCGTGCGTTTGTGAGCGCAGGCCATTTTCTCAGGAATCTCTCCCATTCGGCGCTCAGTGGGAGACACAATGGCTCAGCTGGGGGGGCTTCAGTCTAATTTGCCATTGTGTATCACCATTTCTCCCTTAACATAAACATGGCGGCCCTCCAGCTGTCCTCTTGGCACTAAGACTGAACCTGAAGTGCAGGCGACTTTGTCGTCCCAGCCACACTGCGCATTAACAATATAGACGTCTATTTGTTTTGGATCCACAAAGATTTTAAGCTCCTCCTTCCTTTTCTTTCTTCACTCCAGCGGGTCTTTTAAATATGCAAGTGTGGAAATTACATTTCTTTAGGGTTGGCGTCTCGGAGACGCTCGTACACCTTGAAAATCGAATTTGATGAGAATCTTTCATATCCGTTTTTTTGCAAGCCTTTTATTTTGTTCAAAAGCGGGCCTGTATTTTTGTGGAAGACGTTCCAGGTATGGTTGAGAAAACTTGGGATTTTGCAAGAGCTGGGAAAATCTGCGTACGATAGACGCGTCCAGACCTCATCATTAAAGAAACATTACATGTTGATATTAATATCTGGAGAATTTCTCAACTTAGTCCAAAATGAACTCATAATGATCCAAATCTCATGCATCCAGCAAGGGTTTGTTTGGCACAAGAACTGTAGAATGTTCTTTTGCTGGGCTACAGATCATCTGATATCACTTACAGTAGGATATTTCCCATTGAATTCAACCCAACTGGAATACAGTGTAGGAGAAGCAGGCCAGTGGAAGGTCACTGCTGTCCAGGGCTTTGTCCCTAATTGAATCTGCTGTCCCTGTAATGGTAACTTCATTTCCAAAGCCTTGTGTGATTTTTCTCTGTGAAAGGGCAGCTTGTGTGCGCCCTGCCACCACGCATATAACCGTGACAGAGACGGCGGCCGAAATATAAGCAATGAATTCAGACTTCCTGAATTTCATTAAAGTACCCATGGTGCTGAATACTAGTCCTCAGCTGATCCGGGATATAATGCGAGACACGCTGTTTATGTTGGAAACCGGCAAATGCCAAGTTTTCCGCATTTGAATCCAGAGCACGTAGGTGAACTTGTAGTTAATGAGCCTCTCCATAAACAACCCCTTTATGACAGCAGATTGAGCTCCAAACAGTTCAGGGTAGCACAAATGTATGTGACTAATGCTAATTTGCTTAACCAAACCCAAGTGGCAATTATGCATGTAAGAAATAAATTAATTTAGCCAATACACTAAAAAGAATGTGGTGTAAAAACTATTTTCACTTAGAAATTTCTGATAAATTATACAATTAATACAAAGAAACGGCAAATAACATTCAATTAAATGTAGAATTCTGAAGTAGAAAGATTGAAATAGTATTTTCCTGTAAAACATACTCAGACAATCGTTGTTTTATTGACAACTTTGAAAGTGTTTTTTGTAGAATGGAAAGTTAATATAGTGAATGAATTTCAATTTCAATTTTAAAAACTCAAAATGTACCAAAAGTGTCTACATAACACTTTTTGTATTCAATTAAAAAAATTAAAAATAATAAAAAAAAATGAGTGAATCGAATCATGTCTTCGTATTTGGAAAAAAATAGATGTAGAAATCATTTTCACTCAGAAATTTTACAATAACAGAAACTGTAAGTAACACATTGAATTAAATGTGTAATTTTGAAATAGTATTTTCTTTTAAAATATACTTCAATAATCATTTTTTATTTACAACTTTGAAAAAAATACATTTTACAGTCTATATTTGCTTTAATGACAGCAGCAAGTTTGTGTAAAACCTTATGATCATCATAATTTGAGAACAATCCATAAAGCATCTTAAAGGTCCCATATTGTCAAAACTGAAATTTCCTGGCTTTTTTCACGATAACTGAGGTCTAGGGGCTATTTAACTACCATATAAGTTTCAAAACAGTCAGTCCACAGTAAAATGCACACAGCCTGCATAAAGTAGCTGTGATTTTTCACGAACCGTTGTGACTTCCGTAAAAAGTTGACGTCAGAACTACCCAGTCACCGCCTTCAGTCACCGCCTTCAGTCACCACCCCGAGCACCGCCCACCGTCCCACTCTCCTTTTGCCAAACCCCCAGACAACATCGCGTCCATGCCATTGCTGAGCAACGACAACACGGAAACATGTCGAAAAGGTTAACTTTAACCACGAAACCAGATCGGCCGACCTGTAACGTTACACTCTCACTCAAAGGATGGACGATCTGACAGGATTGTTACTATGAGGTGGATCACATCTAACCTGTATTGTAAAGACAAACTCACCGTGTCTATCTAGTCATGATGAAGATGTATATACATTTGTCTGGCAGTGGCAGCAGATATGCAATCAAATTTCTAATTTGAGGCTGTATTACGTTGATTCTGGCACCCAACATCACAGCAAGATGATATTTAATCTCCTTATGTAGCCGAATCTGCGCTGGTTTGAATGGGCCGCCTCCAGTTTCTCCTTTGTTTTGCTGCCTCCAGCTAGCGCTGTGACGTCGGCTGACCCTAGTTACCTGTGGTTGGCCTGGCCGTGCGTCACTCAGAAAACAACAGGCCAATCAGAAGAGAGGCTCATGCCAAAATTGACCTGTTCTCAGCAGAGCTCGAGAGAGGAGCTGTAAAAAAAATATTGAGATGTTTTTGGTACTTATACTGCAAATATATATTCTTAAGGACATCAAAACCTAAAATAAAACCCCAGAAAGGTGTAAAATATGGGACCTTTAA
>NW_015626034.1:1501417-1510730 GCF_001515625.1 Sinocyclocheilus rhinocerous | reverse complement strand
TGACGTCGGCTGACCCTAGTTACCTGTGGTTGGCCTGGCCGTGCGTCACTCAGAACACAACAGGCCAATCAGAAGAGAGGCTCATGCCAAAATTGACCTGTTCTCAGCAGAGCTCGAGAGAGGAGCTGTAAAAAAAATATTGAGATGTTTTTGGTACTTATACTGCAAATATATATTCTTAAGGACATCAAAACCTAAAATAAAACTCCAGAAAGGTGTACAATATGTGACCGTTTGTACAAACAATTCACATGATGCAAATTTGCATAGAAATAGTATGTAATGTTAAATATTTGTTCTGAACTGTACATCATAACCTATTGTTTGTTTAAAAAACAACAACAATAAAAATTCTAAAATCCTATTCCTCTCAAAGCAAAAATGTGAGGACCATAAGTGACCAACAAGTCCACATTCTCCTTCGGTTGTCTCATGTCAAGTTCCTAAAGCCACGTATCTTCTGCATTATGTTTTTAAGCAGTTTTAGATACTGCTGACATGTTGAGTTGGTGCATGAGTGACAGTTGTGCTCCTCAGCAGTCCTCCGGCAGATTCGTCTGGCCCATACAAATGTTAACTTTAAAATGAGATGCACCCATTCATTCGTGCCCTCCCGCCATCCGAGTCCACTCTTTTCTCCAGCTACCCCCCGTTCCCCTTGTCGAAGCTCTTCTTTTGTTGACACCCACCATGTATCAATGGTGCCTTTGTGCGTAGGAGAGTTTTCACTTTAGCAAATCTGATTAAAGGGACCTCAGTCTTGTCTACATGCCAGAGCTGTGATGACAGTGTCACTGCAGGAGCAAAGGAAAATTCCAGCTAACCTCCGTGTCACCATTAATCAAATAATCAATCCAATTTAGCCCCGCCGCAGTGTCACTTTCACAGTCTGTTTTTGCTAACTGTAAGTAAGAGGGCCTCCTTTCTTGGGAAAACTCTTCAAGGACATGTTTTTATGAATTCAGGGGGTTACAACTCCACAGTTGGTCCACAGTAGGTTGCTCTAAATGGTTCGTAATATAATGCGGTTAAACGATAGTACTGACGTTTGAAGGGCGTCAAAGTCCCCCCCGAGGGCCTACTGACTTCACGCTGTCCCCTGTGATTTGTTTAAAAGAATATTCTGGGTTAAATGCAACTCAACCTCTAGCAACAGTATCTGTGGTATGCTGTCAATTACCATTGAAAATAACATTGACTCATTCCTTTATAAAACAAACAGAACATCGTTTTTAAAGTAATGCACTTACAATGGCCAGAGGGTTTAAAAGCAGAAATGTGAAGCCAGTACTTTTATTTCAAGCACTTACATGAATAATTCAGTAAAATTGCCTAGTATTTGATCTATAACTCATCTAAATTGTTCTTTTCGAGCTGGGATTACTTTTCTTGGTGGATGAACATCTGGTTATGCATTACCAAAGAATGCACTGATTCCCATATTCATTTTAAGATTTGCTAAAGATTACATTTAACAATATTTGTAAAAAAAAAAAAAAACTCAAAGTGCTAGATGACAACAAAGGAAATCAAAAATTCTAGAAATTAGCATGTACAACTTAATAAATGATGTTGACCGATACGATGAATAATAATAATAATACAAAAACACTATATAGGAAGATAACTGATATGTTACTAAAATATTGTGCATCCATACTGTAATTTTGAAACATGTGGTGATTGTGCAATCACTCCATAAAATACCAATATACGTGTTTTCAAACTAAGTAATGAATTATTATTAATTATTACTCTGACATTTTGTCAATAGAATTTAACCTTAGCCTGAAATATTCCTTTAAGTGAGTTCTAGGGTTGACACAAACATCTATATCTTCCAGTGCCATAACTCCATGAATTTTTCCTCTGAGGCTTACCACAATACCGCTACAATATATGCCACTAAATCCAACATTTCAAACATCACATGTCTTCCCCATCTTATACACCCACTGATTTTTTCCCCTCACACTTTTCTATTTTGACATTTCTCTTGGCTGTGGTCAGAATAGCATACTAGCATAGTTCTATTTCTGAGATATGCAGTATGTACACGGTATGCAAATTTTCTGGTATGAATAACCAAGTGGTCTATTACATTTGGCAAAAAGCACATTGCACTAGGTTCTGTCTCCCACAATGCAATGCATTTGATGATGTAACGACACAATTATGCAAAGCAAAAATCCTGTTTCTTTTAATCATGGCCATGTAATAGTAACTCTAATGAATGTGAATTTTACCGTTGTGCTCTGTGAGGTCATGTGACAACAATGTAACCTATATTTATTAATCCATAATCTTATTTTAATAGTAAGTAGTACAGGGTATATTCTGGCAGGCTAATATTCCACTCTGATCATATCTCCCTCTCCTTCGCTCTCCCTCCTTTGTTCTCGGCGACACACACAGTTCATGTAATTGGGCGTTATAGCCAGACGCAGCTTGTGGACAATAGGAATTCATTTGCAGTCAGTTTATTTGTCGCAATCACGCACCTGGTCCTCCAAAGCAAGTTCATATCTGAATACATGTACTCAACCTTGTGTGATCAGCCGCCCGAACAGACGCACTTCGTCTGCCAAAAACTAATCTCGGGGCACATCTGTCCCATCGCTTTTAAGACGGCAGTGGCAGTTTCGGGGTGGCAGAAAGCACAGCTGCTGTTTGGGTGGTCGTCCCTGATGGGATTGAAGTACACTTCCTCCTCACGCCTTAAAAGCAAGCAAGCAAACAAACAGACAGGTACTCTGAATTGACTAGTCCAAATAAGGCCAAGTGCTAAACTGATCGTTGCCACGTTGTTCTTTAAATGCGACAACTCCAATAATTGGTTTTGATTAGTTCGAGAATAAGATTAGGTAATATGTACACTGACATCTCTGGAGATTTGAGTGCTCTGGTTCCTTGTCATGTTTTTAAAGGTTAACTGCGTCTATAATTGTTTTAAATCTACATACCGCCGCCTGCTTCCGTGTCAGCGCGGTAGACACGTTAATTGACTTTAATGTACTTCGGAGCATGTCAGGGCCATCATCATTGCATCAACTCAAACATTTTAATTCGTGACTTCAGGTGCGCTGATATTTTCAGCCCGCATGAACGCACGTCACTTCCCTGAGAGGTCGAATGGCATTAAATAGACTCACAAATGGCATGCAAATCCATCTCCGAGAGCTCAGACGTCTTGCACGATGCATATATCATTCACCGCTCACATATGAAAGTTCTTTTGTCTTATGAAAGCTGTGACTCAGCAGTTGCTCCATGAATTCCATTTTAAATCGGGTGATTAAAATGCAGTATTCCGCGCAACAGCCTCAAATGGAAGACAAGTTGAAAAGAACAGAGGGTCAATACTCTCCAAAACTGATCTGTCATCCTCTCCCGCTCCTGAAGTCCACCTCCTTCTTCCTGTTGCTATAGCAACCATTCGGCAAGGACAGGGGCCTTGTAAAACACGGCCCTCGGAGAACAATCAATCATCGCATTCCTCTCACATGCTTCTTAATTGCTTTTTGGATCATCCTCAAAAACATTTAACCCTGGGTTAGGGTCGACTCTACTAATTTGTGCCACTGATTCATTTTAACACCGTCTTTGCTGTATACCAGAGCCCTCTAAAATATCCAACGTTCTTGATTATATTTTAGTGGAATTTCACTGCATTTTTATAATGACCCCGATCTACATTGCGTACATGAATCTAGAGTGGACAAGTGCATAATGCTGCTCTTAAAGGTGGGCCTCATCATCAGATACACGTGGAAGTCTGTGCTTTAAAACCGGGTGAGCTGTCTATGGAGGCAGCATTTTAAAACCCTAAGTATCCACATTTTCCTGAATGTGGAAGTCTCGCTTTACTCTTACCGGAAAACTGTTTTACATTTCCAGTCACTGTGGTGTTTCTAGTCAAAGTGTATTTCCCTAGCCGGTAACGTAAAACCTATGAAAATAGCTAAAAAAAAGCTTGTGTTTCATAGCTCCGACACTTTACATTTTCGCAATGATCGTCTTTTGGCAGTGCCTTGCTTGTCAAAGTTTATTGAGTGGGTAGATGACATATAGCGGCCCGAGGTTAACTACATAGATAACAGGTGGGTGTTTATTTCCTACATATAGCTCTGAATCGCTGTGAAGTTTGGAGGGCTTTTTGTCCACAAAATGATAAGAGCACTCATATTCCTTCTTTGGGGAGTATTTTAACAAGCGCTGCAAGCAATGATCATTTTCTCTCGTCAGTCTTTGGCATAGAATGCAACGCATATGACATTGACATTCTTTTTGGAATTGCTGCTGACCAAAACAAGTAACTTCCAGGAATTCATTCAGTTTCTTGATGTTGTTGTGGCAGCCATCAACAACACAGCTTGACCCTCAGCTCAATTTTAGTTTTAGTATCATTCGACATTTTTTTGTTTAGTTAATTCAGTCTCTATTTTTACTCAGTATTAACACTGGTTCCTGTGGAGACCAGAATAGGACAACAGTTCATCGGAAGTTAGAAACCATCAGGGCGAAGTTCATTGGTCGAATACTTCAATTTTAACATGTACTCTAGGATATGCGTACGATGCATGTGACTCGAATTTTTCTTTTCAGCACAGTACATGAAAAAGAAACGAATGTGACTGACAATAACAACAAACTACTGGAGACCGCGACAACAATAGACATCTGCGTTAATAAACACTTGTGTGAGTGGATAAAGAGATTCATGCAACTCTATTTTAAACAAGTAAAAAGAGTTTTAGGACGTAAATGGTGGAGACACGGGACAAGGATGAAATTTTCTATTGGGCATGTGCTGACTGCTTGGTACAAAAAGGAGTATACTTTGAAAGGCTATACGTTCAAAAACGTAAGTGTACTATACATCCTGACAGGAAGACGGTCTCTTAACTATGGAACCCTGCACATGAAAAAAAAGGGAAAAAGGGGAAAGAGATAGATAGATGATAGATAGATAGATAGATAGATAGATAGATAGATGCATAAATACATGTATATATTGAAAATCAGTTAAAAGTAATAATTCAGTTTACGCAATTTTGTATGTATATTTGTGCTTATTAGGGAATCACAACATTAGCAACATGCTAATGCCAAATTCTATTTGATCACTAATCAAATCTTCCATGTTGAGTGCTATTTGTGTAGCTGTCTATATAGAGTTTTCTAAATGAGTCACATATGAGGTTCCACGTTTAGGATGCTGCATGTAAGGGCAGCCCAAAGGTTTTGGAACAGAGCCTATATGCAGCATTCATATATCACAGCGTACTGTATTATAGACCATTCTTGCAACTGCCGGAAAACAAACTAAGGCAGGAGCGGATGCTATTAATATCTCTGCTGAAGGAGAGGATAGGAGCACAAATGGAAGGTGGGGGAGGGACGAGGGTCATTGGCATGACTTCATCGAAAGGGAGTATCTGGTCCATCTCTGTCTGGATGACTCAGGTGGCAAATGTCAGTTGCAGCTTGGATGGAAAGAATAAGGAACAAGAGAAATGAGGAGGAAAAATGCAGCGGGCGGAAGAGGAAAACTCGAAGGGATGTGGTGCAGATTTTCTCAGGGTTTTCCACCGATGTCCTGAGGGCCGCTTCACTTTCTCAAAGTCGATACGAATTGAGCAGGGTGGTCTCCTCAGCAGGTCCCTGAGACCTGGTGTGCCTATTAGGCCTCTGAAAAGAACCCTCTGTGCTTTCCACAGGCCTATATCCTTACTGTATGTTGACGTCAAGGATAATGTATGAGCTTCCAGCTGGTTCTTTATTCCTGCTTCTCTTTGCCTCTCTCCTCTGATTTACAATCTGGCTTTGCTGGCAGGAACACCATTGGGGGGGTCCCGAACCTCCGAAATCCCATCGGCAAACAGAGGGACTCTAATCTGTGCTTTGTGCTTCCAAAATGTGACTGAGCTGTAGTGTAAGAAAGTTTTTATCTGGCCCCTGGAAGCCCCTCTGCAAGCACTTAAAAGTCCATACTGAGGGATGTCGCCCTTCTAAGGTGAAAGTCACTCAGTCATTCAGGCAGGCAGTGAAAGGTTGCAGCGCTTCACTAGGTGTTTAAGTCAAAGTGCCCTATAAATATAAATGACAGGCATTAAATGTGCCTTTAAAGGCTGGTCTCAGGTCAGCATCCCCTGTGCCCCGAAGACTCAAACATTGCAGGTTTAGGTGAGCATGACGTTCACACTAATAGTCTGAGGAGTGTTTGACGAAAGGTTGAGACCTCACTGGGGAATGCACAGGCTGAGCTTCATAAAAGAGCGTTATTGGTGTTTTCTGAAATCTTATGGAATGCCTCAAGTCACATGGAATCAAAATGTATGTTATTTATATTCTTCACACACATTCCTGGTCTTATTGTTATGATTCTATGGTGCATGTAGTTCTAAAGAAAAAAAAATGTTCGTCCGATCACAAGTAGACAATGCTAAATGCAGGTGTAAATGGAGTGGTCTATAACACTTTGAGCTCGTCTACTTTTAACCTCTTCCAGAGGTAGAAAATACATTTAAACGGAAGACCTTCGTGAGTGTTTTGAGAAAGTGCACCAAAACATTAGATTCAAACCTCATTATGTTGTTGCGAAATCAGCGTTCTCATTTGTATCCTTTACTTTTGGTTGATTTCCCGCTCACTCGTAAGCAGCGTGATGACATCATTCATTCAATCATATTTGTGTGCCGCACACTGCACTCTCACAGAAGCTATAGAGTGTGATGAACTAAAAGGGAACAAAAGCTATTTGAAAATGCAGGTTTTAGATCAGGTCTAAATGGTAATCAATCTCCGTCGACCACTTGTGATCGAATCACTTGAAACGCAAGTGGCTTAGGTTGTCATACTTGTCAACCACAGAAATTGATACAATTACTTCACTGCTGGTATTTACAAGAAACCCTAAATAGCAATTCGTACACATAGTTCCTCTATGTAGTTTCCTTTACATGGGAGGCAGGTAACAACCCTGTAATTCTTGTGTCTGGTTATTACATAAACAAGTACAAACCAACAGTGCATTCATATCTACATCTCCGCCTATTTCTGCAGTCTCTTGTCATGTAGACGCTGGATAAACACTTGTGAAGGAGCATGAATGTCAGTAGATGCTGTGATGGTGTCACAGTGTTGCTCCCGTGTGTATGTGGGAGGAAATCAATGGGGCAGAACGGTCTCTAAGAAAGATCATCTAATCCATGAAGAGGGGTGCGATGCTACAGAAAATTACGCGGCGCCACTGAAGCAGTGCACAGAATTGTAATTAGCAGTACATGCTGCGGTAAAATCATTACTGTTATTATTTCTTATACGTATATAGGCATGTTCATTGTGTAACCCATTCCACACTATTTGTGTTAAAGACATGAATTCTACCTCAATTCATATGGTTTGTTCTCAACATGATGACAATGACTCAGAACGTACGCCTTGTAAACTGCAAAGCAACATTCTGGCAGTCACCCAAAATGCTTTAGCATCATGGCAGCTTGTTTTTTGCACTGCAAGCACCGATCACATTTCTTCAGAAAATCTAAAAAAATCTAGTTGTCATCAGTGTAAAACCCATGGAAATTGAAAGAGGTCAGCACATCCTCCCACATCTGTAGCGATAACTGTACCGCGAGCTGTTTTCCGTCCCGTATACATGCCGAATCTGGCATGTCCATCTAATTGGAATTTCGAGCCTGAGCCGACAGTCAACAAGCACGTCTTGACAGCTTCCACTTACAGACGCACCGAGAGAACGTTAGTTATACGTTCGACGCGATTTCTGCAGCATGCCGTGATGTGTCTCTGACAACCCCCTGAGTCTTCAGCGCGCAGTTACACTCCACCATTCACTCTCATTTGCTATCTTTCTCTCCTACAGCACAGATGCTAACACACTCTCGGGCCGTCTGTCTGCGTCTTCCTTGTCCTCACACAAACTCACACGCACTGTTCCAAAACTATGGAGGCAGCATTCTAAGGCATGATGGGCACGCTCCCGATGTGAAGGCTGTTCCAAACCTTAATTCCAAACTGCCTCATTAGATATCTAATTCTGGCCAAATTCTAAAGCAGCATCACATGTATTCTCCACAGAGATGGCAATCCCAGAATGCACTTCAAGAAGCACAGTGAAAAATAAATCCCATAGGATGAAATGAGAAAAAAAAGTAGATTATAAATAACCTTGCTTACAGTAAGTGAATACTGAAAAGTGTTTAATAATATTTCAGAGTAATTAAAAATGACACCCATAACAAAAAAAAAAAGGTTATGACAAAAAGAAGAGGTCACATGTGAGGTTACGAATTTCAGAGTGCTTAGCTTAGCAAAAAAACATAAAACCACTAAAATCAGAGAAAAACTGAGACTTCTTTGTGGAATGCTATTTGTTGCTGCCTATGTAGAACATATTGTAGTGGCCACTTGAAAGTCATGGGGTTATGACTTTCAGGGTGTTTAGCTTAGCAAACCGCTAACATGCAACCATTAAAATCAGAAGAAAATCAATGTTCCTCCCTGCTGAGCTAAAAAAACAACAACAGCCTAAGCTGGTTGGTTGGTCATGCAGGCTGGTTTGACAGACATTTGACCAGCCAGACCAGACCAGCTACTAGCCAATCAGCTTACGCTACATGTTAGCAACATTTTAACATGTAACTGAATACTAGCTTAGAAATATGCTAACATAAAACCATTAACATCAGAGAAAAAACTGAGACTCCTATGTGCAATGCTATTTGTTTGCACCATATCTAAAGTTGCAACATATGTAGAGTGTATTGTAACGGTCACTTTCAGGGTGTTTAGCTTAGCATCTTGCTAACATGTTCCATTAAAATCTGAAAATAAAATTGAGGCTCCTGTGTGAAATGCTATTTGCTTGCAGCATATTTAGAGTTGCTGCCTACGTAGAGCATATTGTAGTGGTCACTTGTCCCTGTTGAAAAAAACAGCATATGCTGGTTAGGTATGTTTTGACGCTGGGATGCTGGTTTAAGCTGGTCCTTTGCTGGTTTATGCTGGTCCTTTGCTGGTTTAAACTGGTCCTTTGCTGATTTATGCTGGTCCTTTTGCTGGTTTATGCTGGTCATGTGCTGGCCAAGGACCAGCATAAACCAGCAAAAACCAGCAAAAGGACCAGCATAAACCAGCAAAAGGACCAGCATAAACCAGCAAAAGGACCAGCATAAACCAGCAAAAGGACCAGCATAAACCAGCAAAAGGACCAGCATAAACCAGCAAAGGACCAGCTTAAACCATCAAAGGACCAGCATAAACCAGCAAAGGACCAGCATAAACCAGCAAA
>NW_015626034.1:1487551-1496624 GCF_001515625.1 Sinocyclocheilus rhinocerous | reverse complement strand
ACCAGCATAAACCAGCAAAGGACCAGCTTAAACCATCAAAGGACCAGCATAAACCAGCAAAGGACCAGCTTAAACCAGCATCCCAGCGTCAAAACATACCTAACCAGCTTATGCTGGTTTTTTCAACAGGGGTGATTTTATGACTTTCACAGTATTTGGCTTAACAGCATGCTAACATGTAACCATTTAAATCAGAGAAAAAAAATTGAAGCTCCATGTGAATGCTATTTGTTTTGCAGCATATATAGAGTTGCTGTCTATGCAGAGAGTAGCCTATCATCACAACCTCTTGTGAGGTTATGACTTCCAGGGTGTTTAGCTTAGCAACATGGTGTTTAGCTTTGTAAACCATTAAAAAAATGTAGCGTATTGTAGTGGTCACTTGTGAGGTTATGGTTTCAGAGAGTGTTTAGCTGTTTAGATTAGCAACATGCTAACAAGCAACCATTAAAATCAGAGGAAAATCAAGGCTCTGTGTGAAATTTGCAGCATATAGAGTTGCTGCCTATGTAGTAGCGTTCACTTGTAAGGTTTTGACTTTCACGGTATTTGGCTTAGCCACATGCTAACATGTCATGTAACTATTAAAATCTGAGAAAAATTGAGGCTCTTGCGTGAATGCTGTTTGTTTTTTAGCATATATAGAGTTGCTGCCTATGTAGAGAGTATCATCATTTCTTGTGAGGTTATGACTTTCAAGATGTTTAGTTTAGCAACATGCTTACATACAATCAATACGGCACCAATAGCCTTGTAGGCAGCATGCTGACATATAGCGCCATTGCATTTTGGGCATCCAGATTTTGAGTCCTGGTTTGCAGATCTTTCCTGATCCCATCCCCCTCTCTCTCCCCCACATCGCTTCCTGTCTAGCAACTGTCCTATCAAAATAAAGGCAAAAACACCAAAAAACATACAAACAATAAAATTTGAGGAAAATTGAGGCTCCCACATGGAAGGCTATTTGTTGTAGCATATGTAGAGATGCTGCCTATGTAGTGTTCTGCAGTGGTCACTTATGAGGTTTCATTATTGTCAGGATGCTTATGTAGGCAGTAAACAGTACGGCAGCTCACTAGGTTTTGGAACAAAGCTACTGTATTTCCACCACCCACACTAACACTCTCCCTTCCTCTTTCACAGATACACACACATAAACACAAACACACAACCACCCACACACACAACCCTCCACCATCTTAATGAGCGTTCACGCGTTGTGATTATTACCGCACTTTTGGCCCAAACAGTCCCTTTCTCCTGATGAGTAAGCAGCAAAGGCAGATACGTGGATCTGAACCTCTGGGCGAATAACTCCCCCAGTAAAGAGCCTGATGTGCAACCAATTCTGCTGCCAAGCTGTTCTCTCCGATCTGCAGGCTTGCACAGAGCGGCCGGCGTAATTGGAAAGATCAAACGTGCTTTTGTGCAGCGTGGGGAATGCGGAGCTTCGGCGCAGAGGGAGATCTGACTTGGGAAATCAGGGAGATACACAAGAGATAGAGAAGCTCTGATCAGACTGACAAACCGCCTTCCAAGTCTGCTCGTAAAGAAATAAGCACTGGCGATTCGGGGGGGTTATACTTTATTATATATCAGGCAAACTTGTGGATAATTGGATGTTGGATGTGCGCATGGAATGGTGTTATGTTGGCAGTATTGAGGAATCTTGAAATTAGCTTGTCAAACTACAAGTGACTCAAAATGTAACGTAGTTAAACTCCAGTCAAGCTACTTTTTTGAAATAGCCACTAACAAAAAGTAGCTATTATATATTATATACACTTTGAATAGTTGAATTTATATATATATATATATATATGAAAATGAAAATTAGCCCATGTTTTACCCACTCTACCCATCCTAGGTGTATATGACTTTCTTCTTCCAGACGAATCCAATCGGAGTTATATTAAAAATGGTCCTTGCTCTTCCAAGCTTTATAATGGGACTGGGTGGGTGTTTTTTTTTTTCAACAGTCCAAAAGTATTCAAATAACCATCCATAATAAAACGTGCCTCACATGGCCCCAGGGGGTAAATAAAGGCCTCCTGTAGTGAATCGATGCGTTTTTGTAAGAAAAATATCCATATTTAAAACGTTATAAACACTTTTCTCACGCTTCCGCTAACTGTCGTAAACGGAAGCCATTCCGGTCGATAGACGTAGGACATAGGTGCAGCGCACACGCCGGTGATTAATGATGAATGCGGAAGCGTGGAGGAGAGAGTAAAACAAAACGCAGATCATGAATTAGAAGCACAAAACAAGGATTTGTAAAGAAAAATGTAGGAGGATTTCGATATAAGCCAAGATGAGACTGGTTTTCCTTTGCTAAAGTAAGTAAACTTTGCTTCCTTTGCTCCTGTAAACAAACTCGCGAGACTAGCATATCTCACAGGCACGTGCGCGACGCATACGTCCTACGTCATCCGCCCGGAACGTCTTGCATGAATGACAGTTAGCGGAAGTGAGAGAATAGTGTTTATAACATTGTAAATATGGATGTTTTTTCTTACAAAAACACATCAATTCGCAACAGGAAGCCCTAATTCACTCCCCGGAGCGGTGTGTGACACTGTTTATTATGGGTGGATGCGCTTTATTTGACTTCTTTTGGACTGTTAAAAAAACACCCACCCACTGCCATTATAAAGCTTGGAAGAGCCAGAACAATTTTTAATATAACTCCGATTGGATTCGTCTGAAAGAAGAAAGTCATATACACCTAGGACCTAATTTTCATTTTTGGGTGAACTAACCCTTTAACATATAATAATTTTAACTGTAATATTATAAATATATAATTTATTATCAAATATGTTTATATAATTTATTATTAAATACATGTATTTGATATATAATGTATTATTTTATTAATATTTATTATAATAATATTATTACAAATATTAAAACAGTTATTATAAGTATTCTTCTACATGATATATCATGTTTAATATTAACTGATAATATTAATAATTAATACTTAAATGCATAATTAAAAAAAAATCACAATATTTTTTTAAAGAGCTAAAATCATTTGTGCAGGGAATCATATGATTTGACAAATCTTTTTTTGAACCATGAATTGCCTGAACAAACTGATTCAGTAAAATGAACTTGACTTCCTAATGCTTCATATGAGAGGGGAAATATTTTAAGGGAAATTGTAATTTGATTATTGCCTATTGCTGCATGTGCAATAGAGTGTGAAACAAAAACCAGTAATGTAGCGTTTTGTTGCAGTATGCACTAAATAAAGTAGTTTGGAACATTTCATGTGGGTGTCATGGGTCTCGTAAATCAGCCATTATAATCATGTCGATGACTCTTCAGTTCTTATGAGGCATTTATTTACACAGTTATGCATATTTGAACAGACTGAATTAAAATAAGTGGAATATTCATCAAACAACAGCTCTCGAGTCAAACTGTCGTCTTCTCACCTCTCGGATAGGTTTGAGTTTTGAATATGGCATGCATGTAAAGCTGTAGAGCTCGACTGGTGCTCTCAAGCACACATGAGCATACTGTACACACACACACACACACACACACACAGAGCACAATTCCCCCTCGCTCACAGGCAGGGGAAACGGGAGTTTCTAAATCACAGTCCGAAGTCCTCCACGTGGAGAAATCTCTCAAGAGCGTTTCATGGAAGACAAAATACAACAGAGGTAAATAAAACACTTTTCTTGAATCGTAACAGTCCGCTTTTTTGAAGTCAACTTGGCCTTAAAGGACTTTCCATTCTTTGAAAATGTCCTCTTCTCTTTCTGAAAGTTTCAGTTTGAGTCCATCCTGGCTAGTTTGAAACTTTCATGTGTTCCACTCCTCTCTTCCTTTCTTCAATATGAAGAAAAGATCAGAAGAAGCAAGTCTTTGAGGGAAAAAGAGCGGCAAAATATCCTCAAGCCAACATCAAACAGCCCGGGCTTACATTTAATACATTTTAAAAACATTATTACAGTTAGCTTATAATTCTCGAGTCCGTCTCATCGTTTGTGGCCTCGGCAAATGAGAGGAAGAATGGAAGGGATTGGAGTTATGGAAGAGAGTGATCGCTTTTTGCCATTAGAGAAACACATGCACACATGCAAACTAAACCTGAGAAGTAGAAACGTTGTCAATTTAATCCATGTAATCAAAATTCAGTGTAAACACGAGAAAGTCATGACAAAAGGGAGGGAAAGAACAAAGACGATTGCCTGAGGCGCCATCATACAGAATTCCAATTAACATGTGCTGTGTTTTCCCAGCACCCCCCAGGTGCCCCATACACAGGCTGCCCGTCAGGCCCATACAGTTTTCCATTGGACACGCTGTAGTTTTCCACAGGCTCCTTGGGAGGGGTGCGACACTGTCCCAAATTGTATACAGGTTTTCCATTGGCTCTTCAAGCAATAGTCGGCTCCAGTAATTTTCCATTGGCTTTTTATGGATTGTCCCAGTGAGGTTTACTCTTCAAATGGGAATTTGTTGCTAGCCTGGAGGCTCAGCAGGTGTTTTTTTTAATCAGTCAAACCCGTATGGGCAGAGTTTGGCTCATTTGTTGTTTCATGTCTTGTGCATCTCCTATACTCTTCCTCTGATGGCCCGGCAGGGTCCCGCCAACTCGACAGAGATCACTACAGAGAGGGAAATACAAAATACAAAAATCAGCTAATGCAGGAAACACTGACATATGACCGCACTGAAGGTTTTTGTTTCAAGGCATAGTTATTTAATGTCAAAAAGACGTTCAATTTTATTTGAATTGGTCACACACCACACTGAGGATTAATTATAATCTATCCATCCATCCATGCCTCCAAATATTTGTCTCGCCATCCATCCATCCATCCATCCATCCATCCATCTGTCCAATTCATCCATCTCTCTCTCTCTTTCTCTCTCTTTCTATCTGTCCATCCATCCCTCTATATATTTATCTCTCTATTCATCCATCCATCCATCCATCCATATATACATATGAGTTTATCTGTCCATCCATCTATCCATCCCTCCAACTATCTATCCATTACTATCTCTCTATCCATCCATCCATCCATCCATCTATTTGCCTCTCCATCCATCTATCCACCCATATACAGTATTTGTCTCTCCATCCATCCATCCATCCATCCATCCATCCACCTATCCACCCATATATTTGTCTCTCATCCATCCATTCATCCATCCATCCATCCACCTATCCACCCATATATTTCTCTCATCCATCCATTCATCCATCCATCCATCTGTCCAATTCATCCATCTCTCTCTCTCTCTCTCTCTATCTCTATCTGTCCATCCATCCCTCTATATATTTATCTTTCTATCATCCATCCATATATTTGAATTTCCATCCATCCATCCATTAACTCAGCCACCCACATGTTTCTTTATCCAGCCAGCCATTTATTAACACATCCACCCATATTTGTCTCTCCTTCCATCCATCCATCTATATATATGTGTCCATCTGTCTATCCATCCTTCCATCTATCTATCCATCCCTCTATAATTCTCTCCATCCATCTATATATGCGTCCATCTGTCTATCCATCCCTCCATTTATCTATCCATCTCTCTATATAATTATCTCTTAAATACCATCAAATTCAAATTTCAATTTTGTCTGCTACTTCATTTTAATTTAGAAACTGAATTGGAGCCATTCTCAATTCAATTCTGGATGATGTACAACTCTGGTGCAGAAAGAGCTGTGTAAAGATTCTTCAAAATTTCCTAATATTGATTAACAGTGAAAAAATATCAGCATATAGGTTTGGAACAACATGAGAGGGAGTGACGATGGTATCTTCATTTTGAGGTAAACTGTTCCTTCAATTTCTAAAAAAAAAAAGGCCAAATGTGTACACTCTCATTCAAATGAGAACAGCAATCACGCACGCAGACACACAGCTGTCTCTGGAGATTGGATCATGGCATGTCAACAGCCTGGCCAGGGCTGCTCGTGCATACAGATGCAAAAATAAATGAATCATACACAGGCCATCAGCATGCAGCGTCACGCGGAGGCATGACGTGCCCACACGCGCACCCGTACACACTCGACCGTTAGGCACGGGGCTCCACTGCCGGCACATTAAAAAGCTCATTAGCCGACTAATTAAAGTCATGGCTCTCTTTTAGCATCTCCTCCATCTCCCTTATTAAGCTCCCTCCGCCACCTCCGCTAGCCCTAGTCTGAACCGAACCAGCTTCCCCAGCGAGCAGACACAGCAGCCAGTGAAGAGGAAAGGGCACTGCACTGTGTGTAAGTCAGCCGTTACTACGTTCCCAAGACGGTGCGGTTCAAAGCGCTCGAGGCGAGAGCAGCGCGTTTACAAACGCAAGTGAAATGATTGTGCTTATTTTGACTAAGTCAGACTCAGCAGTGTTATGGATTGCATTTATTTGCTGGATAATGTATGTGGTTGAAACTGCTTATTGTGAGGAGTTGGATGTGGGAAAAAGCCCTACACGGTAAACAATGATTTGCATAGTGAGGCGCGGGGAGGGGTAAGCTTATCGTGATAGGTATTTTGCTGCACACATTCAGTTTAAAAAATCAGCTTGTGCTTTACCCGTAGGAAAGATAGATCTCTTTTTAATATCTCCACTGTTTCTCCTAGACTGCAGTGAGACAGAATGAAGAGCAAAGTTTCCTGTTTCTCAGACGTTTCTCCCTAGTAATCCCACATCCCCTTATGTCGAGATCTCAGTAATGTCACAAACTGTGCTTAGATTTACAAACATCAGTCAAATGTCAGGGAACACGAAAACTTCTCTTCTTCAATTCTCTACAAGACTGAACAATCTGAGTTTAGTCTAAGTGCTTATTCATTTTTAACTCTATACCCTCATTATATGCCACAATTTCTATTTTGAGCTATTTTTATAGATGTTTTGAGTAACAGTATTTCAAATCTCAAAATGTGACTTTCTTGTAAATTGAAACATTATCTTGCACAAAAGATATCTTTTAATTGCGACTTATAGCTGGCATTTAAAATCTCTCAATGTGATTTTTTTTGTGACAATGTGACTATTGCAACTGTGATTTTGTTTCTCACAAATGCGACTACATCCCACAATGTAAAATATTGCAGTTGCCTCTATGATTCTTGTAACTGTCATTTTAAAAGTCACAGTGCGACTTTATCTCGCAACTGTAACTTTTTGAAATCGCCACATTGTTTCTCATAATTGTGACTTTATATCCCAAAATGTGACTTTACATATCAGTCACATTGCATCTTTGATTCTCATAAATGTCATTTTAAGTCTCACAATGTGACTTTGTATTGCAAATAGTCTTGATTTTATTTCTTGTAATTTCAACTTTATACTGTGCAAGGTGACTATATCACACCATTACGACTTCTAATTGTCATTTTAAATATCACAATGTTACTTTGTCTTGAAACTGAGTTTGTTTTTTGTAACTGACTTTACGTCGCACAATGTGATCACAACTGTGACTTTATTTCTTGTAATTTAAACTGTATATTGTGCAAAAGTGAATGTATCTTGCAACTACAACTTGTTAGTCATTTTTAGACTTTTTATTTTAATAGTTTTTTTTTCTTGTACTTGAATTGAAGATTAAAGTGATAAATTTGTATATATAAAAAAAAATGTAAATAATTAAAAGAATTAAATAAAATTAAAGTGATTAAAATTTATTTATTTACTATTTGTTTTACATTTTTATATGATCATTTATTTCATACATCTGAGACAAGTTGATACTTAAATGACATATACCTCCAAACTCCACTATGTATCCTGATTCATGAAAAAGCAATCTCTGAGCAATACAATCTGATGAAAATTTTTATAATTATAATAAATTTTTGTGCTTAGCAGTAAAAGTAGCAGTAACAGCGTACTATTTGCCGCATACTCTGCCAACTGAGATTTCACAAACTATATTTCAGTGGGAAGACCCGTCTTTTCCTGTTAGTCAAAGTCATAATTGACCCATGTCTAATCTGGCCTGTGTTCTGCTCACCCTGATTGTGTGCTGGTAAGCACTTTGAGGCTCGCGGCATTGCGGAGGAGCTTGTCAAGTGTGCTGACGATCTGTCCGAAGCGCGGCCTCATGTTCCGCTCCTTCACCCAGCACTCCAGCATGAGCTGGTGCAGCACTGCGGGGCAGTCCATGGGAGGAGGCAGCCTGTAGTCCTGCTCCACTGCGTTCATTACCTACAGCATTAACAGACAGAGCAATTACACTGTCCTTTTGCATTAGGACAAACTCGGCAGTATGCAGAGTTTTATTAGGCATACAGTATATGACCAGAATGTTACAATCGTTAAACCATAATAAATACTAATAGGGTTGAAAAAAAGAGCATCTAAGAATAAAACACATAGTATTGTGCTCGCAATATAGACAAAACAGCATAAACTATAGCACTGAATAGAGATAATAAACATTTTGATAATAGAAATTAGTATTAAATGTGAAAGGATGGATCTCATGAAATCTGTCAGGAATTTGTCTGGGACATATTTCACCACATAGTCAAAATAAAGGAATATAATAATATTTTGCTTACACAAAAAGAAGGGCCCATTAAAAAAGAAGGACCATTAATATTTACTCTTTTTATACAAACCCATTATCAAATTTCATTAACGTAATTTAAAAAAGTAATTCTCATATTATATTAAATTATTAAAAATGCGAAGTATTTAGTGTTCAGCATAGTTGTAGTTGTAGTATATGTTGTATTACCATTTATTTGATAAAAGGTAGTACAAATATATATATATATATATATATATATATATAGTAATTTTTATTTAAAATGCCAATATTGATTTAAATCAGCATATACAGGTGCATCTCAGAAAATTACAATATCGTTTCTTTTTGTAACTTATATCAAAAAGTGAAACTTTCATATATTCTAGATTCACTGCATGTAAAGTAAAACATTTCAAAAGTTTTTTTTTGTTTTAATTTGGATGATTAGAGCTTACAGCTCATGAAAGTCAAAAATCCAGTATCTCAAAATATTAGAATATATCCTAAGATCAATCAAAAAAAGGATTTGCAAAACAGAAAAGTTCA
>NW_015626034.1:1464019-1483778 GCF_001515625.1 Sinocyclocheilus rhinocerous | reverse complement strand
CAAGTCAGCAGTCTTCCCCATTATTGTGGTTTCAAAGAACAAGAGATACCCGGAATTTATACTGTAGGGATGGTCATTTAATGAAACTCAAATGTAAAAATTCTAATATTTTGAGATACTGGATTTTTGACTTTCATGAGCTGTAAGCTCTAATCAAAATAAAATAATAAAAAAAAAACGTTTGAAATGTTTTACTTTACATGTACTGAATCTAGAATATATAAAAGTTTCACTTTTTGAAATAAGTTAC
Source organism: Sinocyclocheilus rhinocerous (assembly GCF_001515625.1). NCBI lineage: Eukaryota > Metazoa > Chordata > Actinopteri > Cypriniformes > Cyprinidae > Sinocyclocheilus > Sinocyclocheilus rhinocerous. The sequence goes on along the minus strand of NW_015626034.1, from coordinate 1,483,528 downwards.
AAAAAAAAAACTTTTCACCATATTCTAATTTTTTTAGATGCACCTGTATATGAGAGTCACCACTGAGAATTATCGGATAAAAAAAACTACAAAAAAACAAACAAAACCCCAAAACAAAACAAAAAAACTACCTTTTATTTGATCAAAGTTGTGCTTTTTGTATTGTTAATAAATAAAATAAAAGTATGAATAATTGCTATTAATAAAAATAAGAATTAATATATTCATTATATTAATATATAATAACTACACATATATATTAATATAATTATTTTACTATATAAATAATCATAAATGCATTATAATAAATGCATGGAAAATGTAATTCTCATTGCTGTAATGCAAACAAATAATATATCTTTTAAATATGAAATATTAAGTGTTTAGTGTAGTATTTATTGAATTACCTATTTTATTATTATTAAAAAATAATACAAAAATAAAAGTGCTATTGCAGTATTTTGTTCTGTTGTTAATACTGTAACACAATGATTTTCTTAATTTAATTTCTGCATAAATATATAAAGCATTTTATATAAATATTTATATAAATATAAAGCGCTATATAAATGCATCATTCATTCATTCATAAATATGAAAACACAATTGAGAATTATAGGAATTACAAAAAAATGAAAACATCCAGATACATTAGCGTAATCAAATTTTGGAAAGAAATATGACTAATTGTCATGAAAATAATGTCACAATATAAAATATTTTAAACATCCAAAATCCAATTTCTTGTCATTTTGGACTAAAATGTCACCTAAACATGAGATTTCATGAGATTCATCTGTAATGTAACATAAAAGGTTGACATACATCTTGATTGCTCATGTCCCAGTATGGCCGCTCCCCGAATGACATAACCTCCCACATCACGATCCCGTAGCTCCACACATCACTCGCAGAGGTGAACTTTCTGAAGGCGATGGCCTCGGGGGCGGTCCAGCGGATTGGGATCTTTCCCCCCTACACAATTACACACATACACACAGAGAAGCCATTAAATTCAAACACAGACTTTAAAACCAACGAAATGGCTTGAGTCTTCAGCTGCCTAATTAGCGCTAAGACTCGGCCCCTACTCACGGCTTCCTCCCCACGGGGCATCCGGCTGGGTTCATTAATCTGAGATGAAAACCAGTAAAAATAAAATGGCAGGAATCTAACTAGAAACATAACGGTTTGATCTATCCCTCAAACAGACAACGTGAACGGGAAGACTAATCAATACACTGATCCAAGCAAAGTACGAGCTAAACGAGCATGCTAGTGCTAAATCTTCACTGACTACTAACGACACAAATGTTTACTTAACATTTTTAGCCAAAAGAGTTGATGTAGATGTTAAAAATAAAACGAAAGGATATATTCGGGATTCGAGTCATTCAATTCCCTTATCCGTAGCTTATCATGTCGGACACACAGAACAAGCCATCACGTACTGTACTGACTACATCCATATGTTTCCAACAGACAGAGATAGAGACAGGCTTCTTCCACATATCAAGTATGCCATCTGTACTCCCGATTCTGATGGTCAAGGCTGTTCTTATCAATTCTTAATGCACACTGTATCTGTAAAGTGCAGATATCGCCACATTTCTGTCAGGCACCTGGATTTCGATCAAATGCTCTCTGAAAATTCCCTCAGAGACTGAAATCCACAAAAAATGATTTCATGGGGTCTTTCAGGTTAATAAACTAACAAAAAATTCCAAAGAGCACCATGCTAACATGGTTTTGGAGATGTATCGAGTCCATAAATACCACAGCATATGCAAGGTATCATAGTATCCTTTGAAATAACATGTAGTGTAAATATCATGGTATGGTAATCGTTCAATATCATGGTGTAAAGCAAAGTACCATGGTATTGCCAACTGATATCATGATTACCAATTAAAATACAAATGATAGCACCATCATCTATGCTAACATACACAGCTAACATAGTTAGTTGTAATAATAGCAATAATAATATAGTAATAATAGTATAATAACATAGTAATAATAATAGTTAATAAAATGGACCATGAAAATATATGTTTTTTAAATTGCGTCTCAACTCTCAACTCAACTTTATTTATATAGCACCACTAAAAACAACAATTGTTGACCAAGGTGCTGTACAATAAATCAACTATCATCAACATTAACACCATAAACAACATGAATTACAAGCAAAGAAAACGCCAGACACGGCACAATTAACTATACAATTAAAAGCCAGAGAAAAAAAGATGGGTTTTGAGTTTTGCTTTAAACTCATGCAGTGTAGAGGCAGTTCTAATAAAAACTGGTAGGCTGTTTAAAATAAAATAAAATAAAATAAAATAAAATAAAATATTTTTAATTTAATATAATTGAAATTAAATTATAAATTTTTATATGATTATTTATTTTATCATTTCTAAAGGAAAGAACTGTCTGTACTAAGTGTACTGGTTACCAAATTGTACAGACAAAGTACTTAAGATAAGCTACTATAATGGCTCAGTGGGGATTGTAGGATTTATTGGAACAAGGATATTTCATTATTGCTTTTGTATTATTATATAAAAAGAGCAAAGAAGCGTGACCTTAACCAAACTCACCAATGAGCTGGTGTAGGTGGGGTCCGACGAGTTCTCATCCAAAAAGCGAGAGAGGCCAAAATCGGACACTTTGCACACCAGGTTGCTGTTGACGAGCACGTTGCGGGCAGCCAGGTCACGGTGGACAAAGTTCATGTCGGACAGATACTTCATGCCAGCTGCGATCCCCCTCAACATGCCAACCAGCTGCGTTACAGTAAACCTGCCATCGTTCAGCTGAGCGGGAACAGTACAATATAAGAGGGAGAGTGACATTAACAGATGTAAACACGACACTACACCAGTTCTACTCGTTCTAATCAGCCTGACTCTGACAGAGCCGCTGGACTAATTCTATTCGCAGCAGCCCGTAATCTTCTTCAGAGTATCAGGATGCCAATGCTATGAAGAAGTGTCTCCACAAAGCTAATCCTCATGGAGGAATTTCCATCGCAATAGCACTGAATATTTGAAAGCGTAATTCAATTACACACTTCACATAGAATATCAAAGCCACATGTTTTCATTTTCATATTCTGAACGGAGAAACTCTGAAGCGGTGGTTCTCTGCTGGGCTGCAAGTCTGTTCGGATAGGATCAGAGCAGGAATAAAACAATGCTAAATTCTAAAAATAACATGCAAATGACCATATTATCGTACAGAGTTGGGACAGCAAAATAAATGGGCTTATTGGCAACTCCATTTGCTATCACGTCAATGGCCGTGCATCAAATAAATTAGAAGGTATGATCCAAACTACATTAAATACAGGTTCACATGCAACCTAGATTATACAGTGCCTAATAGACATTTAAAAATTAATAACAAATTAAGGGGGAGGGGGTATAATTTAATATTTTTATTGAGACAGAGCTTATTAAACTGATCAAAAGGGACATTTAAAACATTTATGCTACGAAAGATTTCCATTTCAAATAAATGCTGCTCTTTTGAATATAATATTATACGTATATAAATATACAAGTTTCTTGAGCAGCAAACCAGCATATTAGAATGATTTCTGAACGATCGTGTGACACTGAAGACTGGAGTAATGATGCTGGAAATTCAGCTTTATATCACAGGAATGAATTACATTGTAACATATATTAAAAAATATTTTTTTAATAGTACTTCATATTATTTAATATTTTCACTGTATTTTTGATCAAATAAATGCAGCCTTGTTGAGCATAAGAGAGAGATCTTGTCTTTTATTAAGATTTTATGTCCAACATAAAAAAGTAATGCTACAGCCCAAGTTCGGGTGTTAAAAGAAACCTCTAAGGGGAAATTCACAAGTCTACTGTTCACAAATAGCACATGGTTCATGCTAAGCCTCCAAGCAAAAGGACATCATCACGTCTGTAGCCATTCTCACTTGGTTTGGCTCCAATGACGATAAACATTCTGCTACGAGATTTTGATGTTGATGCTTTTTTTTTTCCTTCTAAAGTTGAAGATGAATCATGCCAAAGCTTGTTCTTACAGATATTTTTAGAAGCGTGTTTGTGTGCATGCGTGGAAATGAGTGCGCTTGTGTCCCTGGCTGGACTTTGTGTGAGTACAAGCTGTGCCGTAGGACGATGTCGGGGGATGACGGACTGGTTGGGTTGTGTCATCTGCTTGGTGGTCAGACAGAGCAAGAACATCCCACCTCTGGATGTCTGAACTGTTAATCAAGTGTTACTGTAGAAACTGAGGGACTATACAAGGTCTCACAAGATTATTATGGTATTTTTAAAGTTGAAATGCCAGATGTAGACACAAGTTAAAGGTGAAGCAAGGTTCTGTTTAAAGCACCATGAATGACTGTTTAATGCTGAGGGGTTATCAAATTCCCCTGTCAGCGCAAAAGAAGTTCTGGCTTACTTTAAGTTATGTAAAGTAATGTGACGTGCTTCAGATTGAAACAGAATATTCAGTGAAACTTGATTTTGTCCATCGGGAATTGATTGAAAGGGTTATTACATTTTGATGAAAGATTATGAAGCCAAGCTTTTTTTTTTCTTCTTAGCACCAGGCTAAAGGAAAGGCGTAGCCCTGAATATTTTTCAAAAGCTGCATATTTTTGAAAATGCTTTTTCTTTCATTCTTTTTAATGTATGCACTGCAGCAGTTTTTATTGCAATGACACTTGATTTAATACGCGATTGATGTATTTTAACACCTCATCGAGACCGCAAGCGAGCAATGCAACACGACTCAACAGTTTCTTTCATTATAATGGGAGTGTTCTAGTTCGTCACATTGCGTTGCCAGCAGTATAAATGGGGTGCATTTTAAACGCTTTGAATTTGTGTAGAACTGAGTCTCAAAGACACAGATTGTGGGATTCTCTACATTTATTATAAAGCAAGTAAGATCATTTTTAATTAAATGTCAAAGCTAAAGTGGTCTATTTTATGCGTAGCAGTGGGCACTTTTCAGCCAAAACCAGTGAAATTCGTCATTTTGAATCACTCACAGCAATAATGGCACCATGGACAGGTACAAGGAAAGAATTTAGGGATAGAGAGTAAATTTCACAGCTGATTTCAACTCTGTAAGAGAGGAATATTAGACTAGATGCTTGCTGATATACTGATTTGATGAGTTTGACTGAGATGCAGGTGTGTAATTAACCTTTATATTATGTCCTGGGTCAGTTTGATCCATAACACATTTTTGAGTTGTCAGAAACACTTGTAAACCTAGGATTTTTTTTTCTTTTTTTGTGAGAAATTGTATTTCTCATTTAGGGTCATGAACATGCCTGCAAAGTTTCAACTCTCTGAAATGTTGTGGAACATGCATATAATTTTTCTATTGCGATTTTCATGTTAATGGGTCAGTTTGGCCCACAAATTTCATGATTTCTCAACTACTAGCTCTGAACTGTCAGTTCATGCGTGTGAATTTCGCCAAGAATCAATCTTTGCATTGCTAGCGCTCTACTGTTTTAGTTTCAGGAAAGCACACAAACTAAATTTGGTAACAATTTAGTGTAGGGACCAATTCTCACTATTAAGTAGTTGCTTATTAGCATGCCTATTATTAACATATTGTCTGTTTATTAGTAATTATAAAGCACATATTCTGCATGACCATACTCTACATCCCTAATCCTACCCAATACCTAAACTTCTACCTTACTAATCATTAATAAGCAGCAAATTAGGAGTTTATTGAGGCAAAAGTTGTAGCTAATGGTTTGTTAATAGCGAGAATCAGAAAATAAAGTGTGACCCAAATTTTAAGTCAAATAAAATATTTAAAATACTGTTAAGAAAATTCAATCTTTTTTGAAAAACAAATGTTTAAATACAGTTTTAAAAATCATGTGTTTTCATGTTTACTTGTGTGAGAACTGTCAATGTTAAATATTTACTGTTTTTACCTGATTTTTTTTGTTTTGTTTTTAATAGTGTGATTTTTATTGAATCCAGTTACATAACAAACATAATGATTATACCTAGAATTTTAACATAATACATGGTTTAAAACAAGCTTTAAAGTTTCTTTTTTTTGTGATCAATTTGTATGTTTAGATGGCTTCTTTTATTTATATTCATATTTCATAGTTTTTATTTTATTTTTATTACCAGTTCAGCATGCATGTGCTGTAAAGGCCTCTGGTGAATGAAATCAGTGTATTCCATACATTTGATTGTCTTTTATTCCAGTTTTAGTTATTAAAGCAGTATACATTTGATTGTCTTTTATTCCAGTTTTAGTTATTAAAGCAGTATACATTTGATTGTGGACTTTATTAGCTCCAGAAGAAAGTGCATTATGCATTATGATGAACAAGAATGGTAACCTTTTTAAGAATTAGCCAATATTTTTGTCAAATGTACCAGTGAGCAAATTTAACAGGGTTAGAAACATGTTAACCTGGATAACTTAGCTTAAGTTATAAACTAATATATAACTAATGATGTCTGAAATGCCCATGTGCTCAGCTCCTGATGCTGTTTACTGAGAAAGCAAATAAGTAAGGCTAATGCAATAAAGCAGTTTTGCATTAAATATGATCCCAGTCTTACTCTTAGGAAGGAGTCGAGCGCTCCGTTCTCCATGAACTCCGTAACAATAAGCACCGGGCAACTCCTGGTCAGAACGCCCTCCAAGTGGATGACATTGGGATGGTCAAACTGGCCCATGATGCTGGCCTCGCTAAGGAAGTCTCGTCTTTGGCGCTCCGTGTAGCCCGCCTTCAGCGTCTTGATGGCCACAGTTGTTTCCTTTCGGCCAGGCTGCTTGAGTCGGCCTCGACACACCTCCCCGAACTCTCCTGAATGAATGGAACAGAGGAAGAGGAGAGAGGGAGTGGGGTGGGGGTGTAAGGGAGAGGGAGGATTATTGGTTTGAGCTCAGGATCAAAAAATCATTCGAGGGAAGAAATGATGCACCGCTGAAAACCAAGGAAAGTGCGAACGAGAGAAAAGAACGGATGGCAGCAGTTTAGGGTTTGAATAGGCAGGGGACGGATGGAGAGAGCGGGTGAGAGAGGAGTTTAGGGACACGTTGTGGAGAAGGAGGAGACAGGAATTTAAGGGTTGTGGGAGTTTTGGGCCTGGCTTCTGGATGTGAAAGTTTGAAATGAGGTGGAGGGAATTGATTCAGATCGAAAACATGGGAGTGGCCAAACACAAGCACAGGGATAAATAAATAATAATAAAAAAAACATAGGTAAAGGCAGCAAGCAGCATGCATATGGTTAGTTACAGAATAAACACTCTACTTCATCTCTCAAGAATATGGTTTATTATAAACAATTATAAATAAATATTTTAAAATATTTCCTCCAAGGCAGTGGTTCTTAAATGGTAGGTTGCACATCTGTTCTTACAGGGATTATGGACATAAAGGACAAAAACACTGAATGTAAATGATAGAATGCAACTAAGTTATTAAGCAGCTGTTTTCCACACTGATAATAATAACGAATGTTTCTTGAGCATCAAATCAGCATATTAGAATGATCCTTCAGAAATCATCTGACACTGAAGGCTGCTGAAAATGTAGCTTTGCATCGAAATTGTAACAACATTTCACAATACTAGTATTTTTACTTTAATTTGGATTAAATAAACATAGCCTTAATGAGCCTTAATGAGGCACTTTTTACCAACCCCAAACTTATGAACAGTGGTGTATGATATTTTTTATATTGTTAGACATATGCAGTTCATGGTAATATTAAATAGCAATGTTTGGTTTTAAAGACACTTTGTTAATTTTGTATGATAAATACTTTTAAAATCTGGTTCCTGAAGCAAAACCAGTTTAAAACCACTGCTCCAAGGCATGCCTGAAAACACAGTTAGAGAATTCCACCAAACTTGAATATTTTATAGGTTTATGTCAAATTAGATATCAGGTGTTAGTATATTCTTCTGTAATCAGAAAGGCCTGTTTTTAATACTGATAAATGTGGTTTACCTGCTCCAATGACTTCCTCTATCTTCACACATGAGATGTCAATCTCTCGGGCAAACTCGTGAACGGCCTCATTCGGGTCTTCATATGTAAAAGGGTCAATGTAAACTTTTACACCGGGGGATACTAAAACCAAAAGACGAAGAATGTTTTTCAGTTCATTCTCTGGTACTAATTTTTATTATTATTTATGAATTTAAATAGGCTAGGTACACTCTTAAAAATAAAGGTGCTTCACGATGCCATAGAAGAACCTTTTTGTCTAAATGGTTCCATAAAGAACCTTTAACATCTGAAGAACCTTTATGTTTCACAAAAGGTTCTTCAGATTATAAAACGATAAGAAAGAGATGGCTCTTTAAAAAACCGTTGACTGAACGGTTCTTTGTGGAACCAAATATGGTTCTTCTATGGCATCGCTGTGAAGAACCTTTTAAGCACCTTTATTTTTAAGAGTGTACACTGTAAAAATTCCCTAAATATTTTAGGGAAACATAATACAGCCCAATGTGCCAATACAATAGGGACTTACTATTGTTTTTCATTATAAATGATAAGGTAACAATTTTTTTACTACCAGAAACTCCATAATTTTCTGCTGTATTCTTGTTAAATACAGATGTATATTTTGACATTAAATTATATGGTAATACATACTTTTTTACATCCAAAAACATATTTTACAGTAAAATTATGTTCCATTATTTTACCACTGTATATACTTACGTTTAACAAATTAAAGGTGCTGTATGTAAGTTTTTGACTCTACTAAAGCATAAAAATACCATAATATGTTTGCAGATATTTAAGAAACATGCTACGTTAACATACTTGTTTATATGAAAAACAATGCTACAGTTATTCTCCTTTCAAAATGTGCGTTCCGGGCCGGAATGTCGGTCTCTGTTTTGGTTTGTGAAACCCGCCCACTGCCAGTTTAACCAATTGTATTTCGGCACCCCGGGTTGCCAGTTGGCCGAAAACACAGCGTATTTCATTTCATTCATCGTCACGTGCGCTCGCTCCTGTTGGTGTCGTCAATCTGGCAACCTGTGTGTGTCTCAAGTCTGAGGAGGAGGGGCCGGGTAAAAAAAACCCTCTCCAATATTTTGAATTTGGACTGCAATACCTAGTTCAACCACTCGGTGTCAATCCTACATACAGCACCTTTAACGGATTTTTATTGAAAAATGTTTGCATTATTTTCTTATTAAAATTATGAACATTTTAACAGTGTAGAAGTTGAAATTAATCTTGATACTATAGGCTGTCCCCATATGTCACAATACAATTTATTTTTTTTATAAGTTATATCACTGAATCATTTTCACAAGCTTTATCTTGTCACAGCAATAAATATGTACAGCAAGAAATATGTTTTTGGCAAACAGTGCAGATATACTCACCGTACTGCTGCAGTTTTTCAGTATACTCCAGCTCAGAGCCAGTACGCTGCCGTCTGTAACCAGATTATACACACACTGAGAGTCTGGTTTAAGACTGGATTTACACACTACAGGCACAAAAAAATGTAACTGGGGCATTTTGTGAAAGAGAACATTTGAATGCTTTAGGTATTTCATATGCTTCAATCATCAATTATGTCCCTCAAATTGCACGAAAAGCTAGTTTTATCAATCTAAACTTACGCAGGTAATGCACTTTCTAAACGCCTACGATTTCTCGATTTCGCAATACGGTACATGCAGGATTCAAAGGCCGGGTCACCACAACAAGCAGCACGAAATGTCGACATGTCGTCGCTTCAAACCAGAACCGCTCCATTCCATGGTTCAGATGAGCCAAAATGTAGGATGTACTCCAAAAACAGTAAGTCAATTAACACCAAATCATAGGTTGAGTCTTAAGCGAGGAACAAATAACCAGGCCCAAGAACATACATGCTAATCTGTGATGGGTTCATGCCTGTATCAAGTATCTGAAGACGGTGAACAGTGTATTTAAATCTCAGCCGTCTCATTAAGATCTCTTTGTTTCGCTAACTCTGCATAAGTAGCGTGTTTGAAAGGGAATGGGAGCAAAGGGGCCTATTGGAATTCACCATCTGTGGGATTCCTTTTGTCTCTTGACCTGTGCTAACAATGACGCCTGCTGCTAATTAGCATCTCATCTCCAATTTAAATGTCAGAAGGAAAAGAATGACGCTTCAGCGCACACATACACACACAAAGAACACATTAGGATACTAGCGCAGAGGGCATGAATGAGAGAGAAGAAAGAGCTTGAAGCGGAGAGGAGGAGACGCTTTGGCACAACAAGGCGGTCACAGTCAAGAAGAATGTGTCAAATAGACACAGTGGCAGTCTGCCGTCTCTGGAGTGATTGGCAATGTCCCAGTCTTCGCTCAGATCTGGGCGAAGTGGCCTCAAATGAGCATCTTGTGAGAGTCTCATAAACATCCGAAGTCAGACGCACTTTGAAGTCTGTTTTGCAGTTTCTATCTGATCTCATTTTGCTGTTGGGCTATTGAGTTTGTTTGACACCAAGTACTGAGGCATTGAAATGATAAACAATACAAATAGCTCTTTGCTAAATCAACATGAAATCTAAATGGACCCTGTTTACGTTCTTACTACAAGTTCCTGGTCTAAAGGCGTGGAAATTCTGCAAGCCAAAAAGGCCATTGTCTGTTGTCAACAGTTTCAAATTTTCAAATCAAGCAGCTTTTGGTTGGTAAGTCTGGTGAATCCGTGCGACCAACTTGAATATGTTGCGAAATCTGCATGGGGAAATCTTTCACTCTCATGCAAAATTCTTCATCACATGGATTCCTACTGGAATGAACCTTTTTTCACGTTTGGAGGGTTCTCAGAAACATAATTTGTCATAGTTGGTTAAACTTTGGTGGTGAGCAAAAATGACAACAAATATAATTGTTGTGATCCCATTTCCTCCAGTAGCAAAAGGAAAAATGCACAATAGTATTTCTTTGACTTTACAAATGAGTATTACAAATGAAAAGCAGAAAGACATCAAATGATTTTTGGCATAAAAGAAAAATCGATAATTTTGACCCATACATATTTTTGGCTTTTGTTACAAACATACCAGTGCAACTTAAGACTGGTTTTGTGGTCCAGGGTTACATATATTCATACACACATACATTTATCAAATGTTTGCCTCTCCATGCACCTTTCGCTACACATTTCCCCATTTAATACCCTGTTTCAGCCACATTATGCAAGTAAAATGGATTCATGTTGACTTATTTTGATATTTTGAAGAATGTTGTAATCAGCAAATGTAAAGCAATGTTGGATTTTTTTTTTAATGTCTTGTTTTGTGGTCCACAGAAGAAAGAAAATTATATTGATTTGAACAACACGAGGGTGGGAAAATGATGACATAACCATCCCCTTAAAGTCATGTATGGGTGTTTATTAATAATACTTACTTAAGGCAGACAACAGCAATGACCACCATGGCGAGGATGACCACAAATCCAGCCGAGGCAGAGCCCACAATGAGCGGCAACAGGTCCTGCACTGACCGCTCTGGGTCATCTGTCAGATGAATTTAAATACATTTAGAATACCAATAATGGTAAAAATATGCAAAACTGCACTTCATATGTGATGTTTCTTTTCAAATTTATCAGGAAGAATACAAATAGACTGTTGCTGTTGACAAGGTAAGAGTTAATAAATGAATATGGATGGCATCGAATCATAAAAAGAATCTGAAATTGAAAGAATCTGATGCAAAATGTTTCAATTCATAATGAAATCTTTGACTTTGGGGTCTTTTTCTCAGGAGAAATATCTATGGAGCAGGAGATTTTAACCGAAGGATAAACAATTCGGATATTACAGAGATCTCATTTGTGATTATTAATTTTTTTCCTATAGGTAGGTTTACATGGTTTGACATATAAAAATGCACTTAGCCACTCAGTATCTTTGTAACAGATGCAAAAGAATGAAAAAGTCTATGTTCTTACCATACAGACTTGTACTGAAGTCTAGCGGGCTGCTATAGCGTCCGTAACCGGCTACGGTCCGAGCACGTACCTGCACGCCGTACACCGTGCCAGCTTTTAAACCCTCCACTTTGGCAGAAGTGTGCTGTGCAGTGACGGTGTGCGAGAACGACTCTCCCTGAGAAACAGAAACACGTAGAGATTAAAGGACCGAAACTAGATTCTTGAGTCATTGAATGCTTAGAGTGAATGTTTAGTTAACAGTTTTCACTGCAATTAGCGGATCAAAAGTATTTGAAAAGACAATCCTGGGCTAAAACTGTCACCCGAACACGCGGCCGCAAGTAAATCCTATAGACGAATTAAGCTCCACTCTTTTTAGAATTAGTCATTGGGTTTTGACCAGTGGCCATCTGTTGTTCCATTGTACTCCACTTTAAGACGAGCCAGGGTTACTTTGAGCTCAAGCCAGTTAAACCCATGCTGGGTGCCTGGTGTAATGTCATCTGGCTGGGGTTCAAGAGTTCTTCAGTCAGGGGTGATTTAGATGCACAGCAGTTCCTCACCCTCTCATGGTACTTGATCTCATAATCCAGGATCACGCCATTGGGCCGCTCTGGGGGCAGCCAGGAGAGGCTGAGAGTGCCAGCTGTGGCCCGCATTAAGTGGACGGTGGGGACCGCTGACGGAGCTGGAGGTGTTCAGAGATGGGGAGAGAAAAAGCAGAATAACTTTATTAGAATAACATCAGATTCTTTAAGGCCGTGACTCTTTACTGGTGGGTCGGGACCCATAAAGGGTCTCTAGTCAGTTCTGATAGAACGGACAGTTGGGAAATAAAATTCTAAATGCAAATACTAAAATAAAACAAAAATCTGAACTTAAAACTGAAGAGAAAACACTGCATATCAATCTTTACAGGATTTTGGCTTAAGTGAATGAGCACAACTATGCAATATAAGAATAGTGTATTCTGATTACTGTGTGTAATAAACAGAAAAATAAAATATTTGCTGATTATTTTTATCATATTTCCTATGGGGCAATGACAATGACAATGATTTCTTTTTAATTTATTCAAAAATTCATACAAATACATGCAACCTCTGATGAACATGTTTTGATAATTTCATTTTTTCCCCCCAAATATCAAAATGTCAAAATATGAAGTAGTCTAACATGACCTTTAATATTATTATTTTTTTTTAATAATTACAACTTTTGGCCATCAAGTAATAGTCATGTGGTGAGACTAACATGCAAAATGAATGAATGAATGAATGAATAAATAATTAAATTGTAATATTTCTGTTTTTACTATATTTTTTATCAAATAAATACAAAATAAGGGAGAGTAAAAGACTTCATTCAAAAATATATAAACAAAAATACAAACTTTTGACCAGTAGTGTGCATGTGAAGTGATCCCTCAAGAGTCGCAAGACTTCTTGTGTAGTTAGTAGTTAGTTTTGTGTGTGTGTGTGTGAGAGAAGAGAAATGCATGAATAAATGAATAAATAAAATAAAATAAATAAAATAAAGTTTTTAAAGTTCTTAATTTTTATTTATTATTATTATTTTTTTACAACATTACATTTTACATCTTTACATTTAAAAAGGTTTTCAAAACCATATGAGGCCAACATGATTTCAAAGAGTACATTTCTTAGAACTTTAAAAGAAGTACTAGATTTCTCATTTTCTTTAGGAGGACACGGTTATTGGTCACTGACCCTTGTGCCAATGTTTTATAAAAACGATAAGCCATTTGAGCCTGTGCTTTACTGTGATTTTACCTGTTTGGTGCAGTTTAAACAGTCTCCTGTGGTTTACTGGTTTATTAGACAATTGAAAATGAATTTCTCACCTGCTTGATTGGTGGTGATATTGACAGTGGCATATTGCGGGGTGGATGGGCTCTTGGGGGACACCCCGTTGACAGCCTGTATCTCAAAGCTGTAATGGGTGTGAGCCTGTAGATTCCTCACCGCCGCCTGCCTCTCGGCCAGACCCAGCCGCCGCGGCGACACCTCCACGTTATCGTCACACCGCGCACAGGACTCGCCATCGTGCAGGCACTTCTTACACACCACGTTATACACCACGTCACCTCTCCCGCCCAAATCCCGCGGCTCGGACCACTCCAGTGACACTGAAGTCTCGTTCACGCTGGAGATCACGTTTAATGGAGCCGAGGGAACAGCTAGGAAGACAACGGTAAAGAGTTAAACTCGTGAAACATGTATAATTTAACAGGCCAAATATGATGTCCTGCTGTATGCACATACCCTACGGTCTATGTTTAGTCAGGAATAAAAAAATACCATTTTGTAATCGCTACACAGTATTCCAAGACTAATGAAAAAATCTGAAGCTTTAAAGTCAGGCTTGCATATTTGTTTCAAAACTAAGTTGTCTAATTTACAATGCACTCCATAGTTAACTTGTCAGGGTCAAATCTCTAACCAACAAATCTTGCTCAGTGAAACATGATGTAAACTAATTAAATCCAGAGGCTGGATTTTCAAAGCACAACTGCCTAAGGAACTGGAAGCTTTGGTTACAATTATTGAAAAGGAATAAATATTTTTTCCTTTTTTTGTGCTTACCTCCAGCACAATTCCGTTTTTTAAATTCATAAATAACATTCAGGCTTCCTAAAATAACGTTCAAAAGACCGCCACTGAAAAAAATGCTCTCCAACTAGGGGATTTTGCAACACATTGCATCAATGTGTGAATTCATGTGATATTTCCAATTAAATCCATGAGTCAAGATTCGACAGCGCTGAAGCTAACCGCTTGTAATCGCACGCTTTATGTGCTAGATGCTGAGAACCGACAGAGTTACATTAGCGATCATGACCTTTTTATCAACACGCTTTCCTGTGTCATTAGTCGCCACATCAAACGGGCCGAATGCACAGGACAGACCTTTTCAACATATAATTAGCACAATGTGGGAGCTATGTTAATTTGACAAGTGCTACTGATGATCATCACTTACTAGTGCAGGCGGTGTCAGGGGGGTCGCTGTCAGCGCGGTAGTAGCCGCTTTGACAAGGGCAAACGCTGGACGCCCTAGAGCTGGCCCGGCTGTTGGAAGGGCACGGCATACAAGAACCCTCGCCCTGTTTGGATTTGAAGGTCCCTGGGGTACACGCTAAAGGGTCATAAAGAAAAGGGTGTGTTACAACATGTCATTTTCAAAAATAAAATTTATTTTATTATTGACATTTTTAAAAATTTGTACTAATAGTACACTAAAGCTAACCTAAAAGATGCTTCTAATTTAATTTATTTTTAGTCAAAAATATTACTGATCATCACTGAATCAACCTAAATACGTTTGGTTACATAAACAAATCCAAATAGATATAGCTCCTTAATGGAATATTACAGGTTCAATACAAGTTTTTTTTTTTTTTAATAAAAAAAGAAAACAAATAGATAAAATAGAATTACAATAGAGAGTGCTAGAGGTAGAGGGTCAAATAAAGATGGGAGAGATGTGTTTTTAGCCGTTTCTTGAAGATGGCTAAGGACTCAGCTCGGATTGAGTTTGGCAGGTCATTCCACCAGGAGGATTAATTAATTAACCCAATTAATTTTTAAGTGTTGGGTAGTTTTTGTGTTACCCAGTGGCTGGGTCTAATGCATAGATTTTAATATTATTGTAAAAATGAATGGGTAAAATCAACCAATCACGCTGGGTTGAATAAACAACCCAACTTGCTGGGTCAGGTTAGCCTAACATGTGTTCTGTCCTCTATTTACCCAGGCTAAAACTGGGTTTTAAATTAGTGTTATTTAGAGTGAAAGTTCAATCCATTGCCATGATAAAGTAATTCCCAAAACTCTAAAACAACCATAAAAATTACAAGAACAACTTTACAGCTCAAATAATTCTCAAGTTTTAACAGAAGACTTAATGTGTTTTTATATTATAAACTTCACATTTCTGCTTCAGAATCCTGCAAAATGGCCCCATTCACTTCCATTGTAAATGCCTTACAGAAACATCATTGCCATGACAAGATAATGCCTGAAACCCTAAAAAAAGCAAGAAAAAAAAGCTCATAATATACTCATGTTTTAGCAGAAGAATTAATGTGTTTTATATTATAAGCTTCACATTGCTGCTTAAATCAACACTGAACAGATTGGAGCTGAATAATGACACTATTGTCTTTTTAGAGCTGTTTACAGCAGAATTTGGATTTGTCTTGTATTTGATGAAGTTTGAATCATTGATTCCATTATTTTCCTGTTTATTATACCGTGAAACAATCTCTGTTGTATAAACAGATTAAGGTGACTTGCCTTGCTTTTAAATCCTCCAGAAATCGGCTTCTATTGTGTGTCGCACGCACCACAACTTTTCTTTTTTCTTTCTTTTTGTAATGGAGGTAATGAGAGGGATGACAAAATGATTTCTTGTAGAAACGAACATGATCAGTTGTTAGTTGAGCTTAACTTGTATCGAACCTGGAATATTCTTTTAAGGATAACACTTTTCCAGTATTGTGTCGCCACTTCATATCCAAAGTAAAATCTGGGTCATGAACCAGCAGCGAATAAAATATTTTTTCCATCGCAAAAACTGACACACTTAAGAATATAATTAAAAACATTTAAACCAAGAATGAATCACCCAAGCTCAGATGAAGTTTGTTTTCTAACCGCACCGTCGAGGCAAACTGTGCTATAATGATGCACTAAAGTCAGTCCGTTTCATTTGGAAGAAAATGGCTGATGTAACAGTCTGGCTGCTTTCTGTTTTTCCTGTAAACAATCCACCACACCCGTGTCTCCTCACAAAACACTGCAGTTAATGGGGACCATGCCGAGAGATGTGTCCTGCATGTGACACCGCAGGTGAATTATAGCAAATACAGAAAAAAATCATCTTCAGTATTCCTCCCATGACACGTATCGCTTCACGGCTAGTGTAATAAGACAGTGGAAAATCCGAGCGAGTAGCCCCTGCTCTTAGCCTTAACACGCGTGGTGTTACGCATTCAGACCGAGCGCGAGAACGAGACGGGAAGAGCTTTGAGAGAGAGAGAGAGAGAGAGTGAGAACATGCCCAACCTGACAGATAAATGTTAACTGGGCTTGGCTGTTTCCTTTCTGTGTGTGTGTGTGTGTGTGACAGTGGGCCTGCGGATTAAAGCTGGAAGGTGATAAAGGAAATTAGACGCACTCTCCATTGGCCACGGCGCATCTCACGGCTGTATAGCGCGGCCCGGGAGAGTCGTTTATCAGTCCTTTAAGGCAAGCTCTTAACCTTGAACAACCAGATGGAAACAAATGAGCCGCCACATACTGGCAATCTCAAAGGAAGTTCCCCTCTGTCCACCAGTTCCTTCCCAGAGAACAGTCCAGGAGGCCCGTCCAATTCACATTTTATTACTCGGAGCCCACCTCATCATTCGTTCGCACTCCCTCTCTCTCCTCCCCCGCTCTCTCTGTAGTCTATCTTTTAATTTCCCCCATTACTCTCCCAGACTCACGTCGGAGAATTGGTCTCACCTTCTGCAGAACTATTTGTCTCTGGTATATCGCTCTGTTAGGACCCTATCAGATGTGTCAGTGGAAGCTGTGGGCTGCCGCTGTTGGCAGCTTTGTTCTCTGACACCACTGCAGTCCTCCACCCATTACTGAGACTCTCTCTCTTCTGCGCTGAGCCCAGATAAGGTCTGACTGTGAATCAGTACGGGCGAATCCTCGCATTGTTCTCCAGATTCTGGACTGGCAGCCGATACTAGTCTTGTTGAGCTCCTAAATTCTGGCCTTTTCATATTCACCTAAAAATCCTATTAGCCGTTTTGGCCTTTAACCCCAGAATGCAAAGAGAAATCCAATTAGATAATAGCTTTATAACACTACTTCAAAGCCATATGACTTTCTTTCTTCTATGGAATTCAAATTTCATTAATTACAAGTGAATTCATTTAATACAAGTGAACAAAAGAAGCATCATAAAGGTTTCATAAAAGCAGTCAATATGACTACTCACAAAAGGATTCCCATTTACATTTATTAAATGGAAAACAGAAAACTAATTTTCATTTTGGGTGAACTATTCATGTAATCATGACAAATCTGCAAAACCGTCTTTTGGGGATATTTGAAGGCATACTTAATTGATAAAAAAATGAAGACAATAATGTGTTTTTAAATTAAAAATGCTATGTTTTCTTTGCATATTATTGTTGTGGTGTAGATTTGATAAAATACACTCTAAAAAATGCTGGGTTAAATATAACCCAGCGCTGGGTTATATTTAACCCAGCATTTTTTAGAGTGTACACTGTAATTCAAAAGTTTGAGGCTGATAAGAGTTTTTAAATATTTTTAACTAAGTCTCTTATTCTTACTGAGATTGCATTTATTTGATAAAAATACAGCAAAGATGGTAAAATTGTGAAATGTTATTTTAATTTAAACTGTTTTCTATTTGACTATATTTTAAAATGTAATTGATTCCAGTGATGGCAAAGCTGAATTACTCCAATTGTTTACCACATATACAAATGAACATGTTTATGATACATAACACTGTCATGTATCGACAAATTTACTTAAAATCTATTTGGAGCCACATGTTAAAGGTAATATTGTTTCCAGTGATGGCAAAGCTGAATTACTCCAATCTTTTACCACATATACAACTGAATATGTTTATAATACATAACACTGTCATGTATTTACATATTTACTTACAAAAACATGAACAATTAAAATCTATTTGAAGCTGCATGTTAATACAAACTCATTTTTAACATAAAAAATAACAAACCACTAAATGTGAAATTAGTTCACATTATCAAAAAAACTTAACTGAGAAATTCTTTGAATGTCAAGAAAAAATGTAGTTATGCTGTTCAGTGTGAGTTATGTGTGTGTAAAAATCAGCATTACCAGTGACTGCATAAAAAAGGATATAAATCCGCTCTGACCTGCAAGTAACCTTTGCATTGCCTCAGACAGATTTTATAATCCGTATTGCAGCATCTGCCAGCAAACACTCAAAAGTTTCAACCAGAATCCGCTTTCTTCTGATTTAAAAAGCCAAACACTTACCCTGGCACTGAGTATCTTTCTTGGCCGGCTCAAAGCCCGCCATGCAGGTGCATGCTCCCACGGGAACCATCCATTCTCCATCTCCGTTACAGTACAGCTTTAGAGGGACCGATTCCTCTATGGCGTTTGGCACACAGGCTCCGGCGGCGATGACCAGAGAGGTGGCCTCGGCACCAGTGGCCGTCTCGGGGAAGACAGCGAAGTTGGCAATGGTGGTGGAGCACTTTTTAAAGAAAATCCTGGCCGAGATGAGGGACATGCAGGCGCCCAGGTCCTGGAAGGCCAGGTAGAAACCTGCTTTGGAAAGAGGACCGAAGCTCCGTACTTTGGTGTTGACGATTCCAGATTCCAGCAATGAGAAGCTCTCGTCAGGGGCTATGGTGTCCACCTGGGACAAAAAGACGATACAGAAGTTAAAAGGGTCATATGACGTTGCTAAAAAATAACATTATTTTGTGTATTTGGTGTAAT
>NW_015626034.1:1414088-1463694 GCF_001515625.1 Sinocyclocheilus rhinocerous | reverse complement strand
TCGCTTTCACAACGAAACACAGCGTCTCCACGACATGGCAGCGGCAGCAACAATACTAGAGCGAGAATCAAAGTTAAGCCTTCTTTCTTTGCATATACATTTGGATGGTGTTATGCAAATCTTCCCACACAGTGACGTAGACATGTGGGGGCGTGTTTAAATGAGGCGTTTTAGGAGGACGTGGATGAGTCTTAACTTTTATAAAGAATATCTCTTTGGGTTTGAGACTTTAGTCTTTGCAACTTTAGGGATCTTATCTATTCACGAACAGCTTGTAACACTCCAAAGAGAAAGGAAAACTTTAAGACATGTTTGTCCAATCACAGGAATGTGAACTTATTTCTCCATAGATGCATCTAGAAGGGACCCAAATATTCTGTAATTTACTTGCCCAAGTTATTCTAAAGGTTACTTTGGTGAATTTTTTTATTTTTTATTTCATGGGTCCATAGTCTATTGTCAATAGTGTAGCAATGTATGAAACACAAAAGTAATTTTCGAACTAGGCAGCTATCCGATGGTCAGCGTAACAAATCCACATGATCAACTTGAACCTGTTGTGAAATCTGTGCAAAATCTTTTGTCCTCTTGCAAAAATTCCATTTGTGTTATTTCCTATTAAAATTACTGGATTTTGCCCATAAAAACGTGACCGCATCTTAAACCACTGATGTTCATTAAACAGACAACAATACACTGATATAATATATTATTTTGTGTTATATAGAAGAGAAAAGTCAAACAGGTTTGGAACGACACGAGTAAATGATGACAATCTCTTTAAATATTTGTTATATTCCCAATTAAATAGTTAAGACAGCACCAGTCACCACAACATTGTAAATTCATCATGCAAAGGCTTAAATTAAAAGAAGTCATCATTCCGGCTGACCTTTACGTAGGGGTTCTCCCTCCATGGCGGGCTGCTTGCTGTGGCCAAGTCTCCATCTGATTCATAGTAGAACAGATTAAAGGTCTCCTTACAGGACC
The DNA here is from genome assembly GCF_001515625.1 of Sinocyclocheilus rhinocerous. Taxonomy (NCBI): domain Eukaryota; kingdom Metazoa; phylum Chordata; class Actinopteri; order Cypriniformes; family Cyprinidae; genus Sinocyclocheilus; species Sinocyclocheilus rhinocerous. The sequence continues at coordinate 1,462,704 of NW_015626034.1, read as the reverse complement.
CGGGAATATTGGGAATACTGCCACAGTCCCGCACTGAGAACTTGAGCTCCACGTAGACTCGAAGGACTCCTCGACGGGGGATGAAGTCTGTCCGGAGCCAGTTGTTCTGATTGGGCTCCAGTACATTACAGACCTGGTATGTCCTGATGGGGCTCAAGTGGTCATCATATCCACTCACTTCCTCCCACTGAGAAGGGCATAAAATACTGTCACTGACTGCACAATGATTTCTTGAAATGAAATGTTCAATTGAAAAATGACTTATTGAGTTGTTTGCTTCCAATGAAACTAGCAAACCATGAAACCCAGTGATACTGTAACTTGTGATTTTCCTTACTCTTTATGTACTGAATTTTTTTATATATATAAAGTTTATATATATATATATATAAAGAATGTAACAGTGTCCTGACCAGGTGCAATTTAATAAAGTTATCTTCACTGTTAACTTGAGTTTTTCTCTCAATAAGCTGTGGCCATGACAGGACAGTTCATATTTCTCCACATAATTGTATATGTCAGTGACAGCACTTTTGCGTGAGTCTGGAATCTGGATCTATTAATTTGTGCAAAAATAAATGCAGTTCAATGACTTGAATTGTTTTATGACCATGTTGTAGTTTCTGAATTCAAATTTATTTTGATATTTTAAAGTCAAACATGTCAGGATGATACAACTGTCCTGACACAATCAATCAATCAATCAATCAATCAATATTAATATTCAATAAAAAAATTGGTGCAATCAACATGCAGAAACATACAGAAAAATAAAATCAACACAAAACAGAAAATGATATCATAGAGAGGACCTTCAAAAATGTGTGTCAATGTCAATGAGTCTCTTCAAATGAAAGGTTCTGGTTGTAAAATGTCAAGTGGTGCGACTCTCAAAAAAGTACATCTGAATTAATAATTCATATTTGTTAACACAAAAAGGTTTACCTTTTTGCCTTAAATTACTGAAATGAAAATAACAATTGGGATTTGTACACTCACATGTATTCCAAGTTAAGAAAATATTACTTTTTACTTGGCACATGCCAATTTTAGAGTCATAACATTTAAAACTTTCTTGAAAATGGTATAAAGACATTCTTCGTCATTGACACAACATATTTTCAGACTGACTTTGAAATCATGCCACATTTCTTCTTTTACTATGTACTTACAAATTATCATTGGAAGTGTCGCATCATGTCTGGTTAGGACACACTGTCACACAAAACCTAAAAATCCTAAAATGATCTGGATCTATGGATCGTTACTAAGACAATACCTAAGTTGTGCCTCAAAGCAGCACTAAATGGAAGTAGGAATAATGAACGACTCAAATGCTCAATTAAATTCATGTCTGTGGTTAGGGTAAATAGAAATGCTTTCTCAAAGGTGACATTTGGGTTGCCTGAACTTCTCACAACACAATTAAGAGGCATCGCAGCGAGGGGTAGCATGTGTTTATCTCCAGGTGTGAAGGAACACATTACTTATGATGATGCACGGCTTTTGAGATGCCAGACATCGAGCGCCAGCCTGCGGAAAGGGCTGAGCTGCTTAAGATTGTTGCCATGGCAACCCATCATTTCCATTGACTGACTTCGCATGCACATTCCAAAGACAAATCATACTACGGGAGAGAGTGGATTTGGGTGGGGGTGTCAGGCTTAAGGTCAGACTCGCTGTGGTTAATTTCTTCACCAGTCACAAGTGTAAAATAAACCGCTGCTTGCAAACAGACAGGTTGTGAGCGATCGTTCTTGTTAATGGCTACCCTTCATTTGTCTCGTCAATGCATGGGTTGATTAATATCCACCCTTTTGGACAATTACAAACAGGAAAACGCTATAACTCACCCCGCTTTCTGGATAGGTGGTCCACGCCAGCTCTGTAGTAGCCCACCTGCTGTCCATAAGAGTCTCTGCAAAACAAGCAATCAATAAGGCTCCGGCAACAGCAGCCTCCATTCCAAACACAACAGAGCATCAGTGCGCTAAAAACTGTAATTTAAACGGGAACATATCAAAGCACTTCACTCATTTGAATTCCCCGCATAGTCTGCGGAAGGCCTAATCACTGTTTTCACTCCGCACACTAATAATGTGATCCACATTTATCTACCCACTCCAGCTCTGGCCTGTGGCTGATCTGAGAACAGATCCTGTTGCGTACCGCAGGGATGCTCGCAGCACAGTGACATTCTGCATCCCAGGCACTCGCTGTTCTCTAAATACACTCCGATCAGTGGAGCAAATCTGCATGAGCCAGCTTCCGCAAATTAACCGCACATACGAATGTTTTATTCACTTTGTAAGTCAGCGTTCGATGAAGCCGAGCGCTCACTTCAAATTAATGTGACACGCACACATCTGCGAGCAAATCCGTGGAATATTTAGAGCAGAACATCAACTTAGCTGATTAAGGCCCCGGCAAATACGCATATGGCAAACGTACACATGGCGTTTATGTGGATTGTACACCTCACTTTTACAGCGCTGTAAATCACAGAGAGAGTTAATTGTGTGATGAAAAAGCTGTAAGGGCATCTCGCCGCGTGAAATATTCATAAAATTGGAGGGAAGTTCTTTTGATGCTTTGATCAATTCCTTATGACCGCATTCAGTCTTTCCTTAAGGCTCTTTGCATCTGTGCATTTGGCTGCATTGTGGAAAACAACGTCACGATACTTATTTTTACACAAAGCAGCTCATCGCAGTCTATTTCACACAAATGAGTGTACAGGATGTTCTTTGAAACTTTGTTTTGTACAGTCAGCAGATGTACAAAACGCCTCATGATTCTTTAAAATCTTTTGTAACTCCACTATTATCAGAACGTAAGACTACAAAGAAAAACAAACAACCTTTAGTGGCAGTTGTAAGGAGTAAAATAGGAATAGTGCTTATTTGTTTTATTAAAATAATTATGTTAACATGCAATATTTGATTTCAGTCGGACTCTAAATGCTTTAAAGGGTTAGTTCACCCCAAAATGAAAATTCTGTCATTAATTACTCACCCTCATGTCGTTCCAAACCCGCAAGACCTTCGTTCATCTTCGGAACACGAATTAAGATATTTTTGATGAAATGTGAGAGCTCTCAGACCCTGCATAAACAGCAACGCAACTGTAATGTTCCCAGGTCCAGAAATGTAGTAAGGACATTAGTAAAACAGTCCATGTGACATTAGTGGCTCAACTTCAGTTTTGCGAAGCTACGAGAATACTTTTTGAGCAAAGAAAATTAGTTCACCCCAAATGAGTTACCTCTTCCTCCATTTTGGAGAGTACCCAAGAGCGTAATCGACGTAATCAGCGTTGTTTACGTTCGGGGGAGAAAGCGCCCGCATGAACGTAATCTGCGTAATCAGCGCTGTTTACGCTTGGGGGAAAGTGTGCGTATGCATTGTGATACTCTCTAAAATGGCAGAAGACGTAACTCGGGGGAGAAGAATTGTTGAATAAAATGGTATTTTTGTTTTCTTTGCGCTCAAAAAGTATTCTCGTAGCTTTGCAAAACTGAAGTTGAGCCACTGATGTCACATGGACTGTTTTACCGATGTCCTTACTACATTTCTGGACCTGGGAACATTACAGTTCCGTTGCTGTCTATGCAGGGTCTGAGAGCTCTCACATTTCATCAAACATATCTTAATTTGTGTTCCGAAGATGAATGAAGGTCTTACGGGTTTGGAACGACATGAGGGCGAGTAATTAATGACAGAATTTTCATTTTTGGGTGAACTATTCCTTTAAGGAATGTTCTCACTGATAATGATGGCTATAACAATAACTAACACTATAAAGTTTTAATAATCACTCTAATTCAATGAGAATGGGAAGTTCGCACCACAATGACAACAACACAGAGGAACAATATCGTTGGAAACATGTTTTTTTTTTTTGCTGATAAATGATAAACTATTAACAGCCAAACAGAATCCACCTGACTTTAAAGAGTTTGAGCATTTCAGTCGGCACATGCCATAACTGAAGTGTGCCATTAGAATAAACAGAATATTATTGTGCGTTGACATGGACGAAAATATAGCTAACGTTATAGTCATCTTTAAAGTTATGGTTTTTGATAAGAATGGACCTCTAGTCCAAATGAAATCATGCAAATCCAGTTTTTGCAAAATTGGACTAAAGGTGTGCTCACATTTATCATTTTTCAGTGATTTTTTTCACATCATTTCAAAATTCAGTCATTTCAACAGGAATCCACGCAATTTGTAATTTCACACGATGATGAAATATTTCCACATGCATATTCTGTATGGTCACAGACATTTCATCAATGTGACTGCACCTTAACAGTCCTATTTATGCGACTGTAGCTTGGCTTCATCCAGAATGTGTACACGTTAATCTGACTGCAATTGGACTTGCTGTTGTAAATTTACAGTACTGACGTGCGATGGATGCAACACAAGCATGGTATGCTACTGGTCTGTACTGATTATTCGTATGCATTGTGTCATATGTACTTGGAAACACAGATTAAGGGGCCATTCACACGAAAAGTGTTTTTGTATTTAACAGCGTGAGATGTAGTGTAGTAGAATGAACAAAAGCAACGTACAGAGATACATTTTTTCATGCCATGCAAGACACTGCAAAAGATGCAATACACAGAGGTAAAATGTGTCTAGTGCTATGAAAAACAATGGAAAAGCAGCGCCGTGGAATGCAAAAAAATTAAACTGTAGCTCGATGACTGTGCATGTAAATTAAGAAAGTGTTATTATCTTGTAATAAAACTGTAATGACAAAAACTGTCACTGTGTTTTAGACCACAGTAATGATACTAACTAACAGGGTCAAATCACGTATGGTTTTTTTAATATTTAGACACCATAGTGCCTGGAAGGCTTCTGACAGATGGACTGACTTGACACAGGAGACCCTGGATGCAGCCTTACACTTTTCCTCTTGTCATGAGGTGCTTGGCCCACTTGACCTCCACTGGAAATGTAACTAATGTAGTCTGCTAAGAAACCTGCTCGGAAACTAGGCCTATGAGTCAAACACCTAGAGTAGGTGTCACACACACACACACACACACACACACACACACTATCGATTGAGATCCTCACACTGAAAGTGATGAAGAATCGAGGTAGTCATGGCCAAGGTGAAGGAGTATCTGGCTCCACTGTAGTTAAGGATTATTGGGACATGACCGAGGTACATAATGAAGTCAGCTATGCATAATACCAAACAAAATCCTGCCGTGAGACTGTAATTTTGTAACAAGGAACAATCTTGTTTTTGCCAAGCAGCAATTTGTTTTGAATATGAAATTAATAATTCTCAAGCATTAAATTACAAGGAGAAAGAGAGACTAATTGCTTGTATGCATTTTTGTTAAATATGCAAACAACAAATTTTACAAATGTAAAAATATATTTATTTACATTTTCAGGGCTAGAAAATATGAAGGGGACAGTAACCTATTCGTTAGAGTCCTTAACAAGAATGTAGTGTGAAGTCAACAAACCTCAAAGGCATCAATAGATTTTCCGAAACCACACCTAGGCTCAATTGGCACGTTTCACCTCACTACTGTTTTCAAAAAACAACTGGCTTGGATTTAATTTCGAAATGCATTGTTACTTTGAAGCGACTTCGTTTTCTCACCTATATAGTTCTTTGAACAGCTATGATCATGCAAGCCAATTATCATGTGTGGCAATTACACTGAAGTGATGCTGCTATCATCATCTGAGTGACTTAAAAGCCTTTAGGGTGAAATGGGTCACACCAGAGCAACAGGGGGCTTTCAGCAGTCCTAAACCATGTGTTACAAGCAGCACAAAGCACATCTGAAAATCTAACAACTACATGGGACTTTTAATACAGCAACGATCAAAGCAGTACACTGTCATTCACAAGACTCTACATTTCCAATCAAATTAAAGAGATGCTTGGATGTATAAAAGCACCTTAGTTCAACAATTACTATTAGATTTGGATTAGTCTACGGTTTTACAGTTTGCTATATTAACAAAGGCACGGAGCATGTGGACAAACATCATCGTCTGTATCAATACATGGACATGCCATAACACAAACACCTCACTACGGAATAAAACATTTCCCCAAAACTGACCTTCGGAAACTAGATTTATTCAGAATAATGGGAAACAAATGCAGTAATGATTCAGAAACGGACACATTGAGCCCTGGTAATGATTATATGAACCCTAAAATCAGACAGTCATCCAGTAAAGGCTACACCTAAACGGACGTAATCTCTTCTCTCTTTTCATTTATTCACTTTAAACGCCATAAAATATTGTACATTTGCAGCTGTTTGCATATTCATCTACATCCTTGCCCTACGAATAAAAGGCAAAATCGCACCAAGACTATTTAAGTTTTCGTCAAACAAGAAGTTTTCGAGCCAGTACAGTCTGCGCGGTCTGTAGATCACAAGCTTTCGTTAGGTACAGATTTGTGTTATTACACATTCTGTTGAATTCATAAAAGGAATAGCCAACTGATGACCGTATAACAGCAGCTTGGATACCGAGTAGCCCTGTAACAAAGAGCTTTTACACTTACCCTCTACAGCGAGAATAACGGGTACCCAAAGGCTGTATAATAACAGCGAATAATCCATTGTCATGAAGCTTGCGGTTGCAACATGAATAGCTTTTTGTCTATATGACACCTGGACAGAAAGTGTCGTTAAATCTCAGCATTCATTGACTGGAGGAGCGAATTCACGCCTTGAGAAATTTCAGACTGGGAAAAAATGCTCAGCTCCCCTTGCTGTGGTTGTCTTCACGTCTTTCATTCACAACTGTTTGCACTACGGAATCCACCAACGATCTCGTTCGTGAGCGCGGTCTATCATGCTCTTCTACATGTGTGGCATCATCCTCATCCTCAGTGTGAAAGAAGCTGTTGATTCTCTGCGACTGCACGGAGGAGTGTCAGTTGCCAGAAAGGATGGGGGGCGAAAGCTCTATTGGTCCCAAGGCAAAACCCTGCGGGATACCGCTGATAACTTACACACCAAGTACTACCCCACGTTCTTTTATTTATGCATTTCATTATTTGTTTTAGAGAAGTGTTAAATCGACGTGTAACTCTTTTATTGTATATGCCACTATAAGGCAAAACACAGCTCCAGAATCCCCATAAGCCCAGTTGTGGCGAATTGCTAATGTGTGGGCATTCTTTGATGCACAGCGCCACTCACTGTTTGTTTACTGCAGGAATTGGTGTACTGTAGTTAAAAAGGGAGTGACTTGGCAAATGGCCACCACTAGGATATTTGTGTAACAGTCACCCAACACCAATAATAAAATCATCATCCAGCTTTCTGCTGATTAAATAATGGGCTGCATGTTGACAGGAAGGTTATGGGATACTGTAAACAATCTTCAAAGCTGTACATTAGTGATATCATGCACAATGCTGAATATTACTTCAGAAATGTAATCTGGTACTTATTACACAACAGTTTTTTTTATTACATATAATCCAGTCTGGTTACCACTCACTTAATTTTGATCTACAGTAACTTATTTATTCAGCTTCACATGCACAATCTTGTACTTATTTGAAAAGACAAACATAGATAGAGGAAAATATTCCTTAAACTACACTATCAGCACACACAGTTTCTTTCATTATCTACATAGATTTTGAAGTGTATTATACATACCAATTAACACTCATCAAGTAACAATTAAATTAAATTAAACAACAGTAGGACTAGTAAAAAGGAGTCTTTTGTGATGGCAATAACTAAGCCAATTTTAGACAACAAGGATTGCAACAATGTATAATTTACCATACAACAATGTATAAATGATCCTATATTCCATTTCAAGTAATCACAACCAACTTGGGACATAGAGAAATATATATAAAAATTAGGATGAATTTAGTATATGTTTTGTTTAGACTTTGTCTTTGGTTAATTTGGTAACACTTTAGAATAGGGAACACTTATTCACTATTAACTATGACTTTTCCCTCAATAAATTTGTAATTTGCTGTTTATTAATAATTAGTAAGGTAGTTGTTAAGTTTAGGTATTGGGTAGGATTAGGGATGTAGAATAAGGTCATATAGAATAAGGCTTTAATATGTGCTTAATTAGTACTAATAAATGGCTAATATTCTAGTAATATGCATGCTAATAAGCAACTAGTTAAGAGACCCTAAAATAAAGTGTTACCGTTAATTTTGTCTTGGAGAAAATATTGCTTAATGAACAGCACTTAAGGATATGTCTGATTCTTCAAGTTGTTGTCATTTTTGTAATGATTAAATAATTGTATTGATTCATTTGAACATTTAATTATGGAATTATCTATAAAAGTGTAAACTGAGAGTTCACACTTTTAAACAAACATGTTCTTATTCCCTTCTTGCTGCTAATAAAAGAACCTTCTTAAGAGATACTTTCAGAATGCATTCCAACTCCCCCCCTTTTTTCTTGCGAAATCCTTTGTTTGGTCTTAACACCTCAACTTGCTGAGGAGTGCTGTGATTACTTCAGTCTGAAGTAATCACAACCACAAAGAACATGATATAATCTCTGGGAAAATATATGAGTCATACTCTGAAATAAAACTCGGCAGAAGAACTACAGCATTTTAACCTAATCATTGCATCATGGAATCTGGGAATTTAGGGGAGATCATTCAGAGATTTGCAGTAAACAGAACGCAACTCAGACTCTTGAGGGAAACAGCTTCGATCTTCGGGTAAGACAATCTTTGATGATGCAAATATTACCTGGTTCAGAGAATGCTCAAATCTCAGGGATTTGGTAACGTCTGATCATCTGATATAGTCGTGATTTCACCAGCAAATGCTGAAAGACATTGATCAAAGTATAACGCAGTGTGCAACATAAATTCAGACCTTGTAATACACGCAAGACTTCAAATCCTCGGCCATCCTCACATCTGTTTCAAGCGGCGGATGTCAACAGGAGCTTGTTTTTTAATGTTTGGACAGTTAGCCACTGGCAGAGGTTGGCTGGGGAACAGAAGACAGGAAGAAGAGAGAAAGATGAAGGAGAGCAGAGGGAGGGTGCCGGAGGGCCAGGCGCCGAGTCAATACAGTAAGCTGACAGAGGTGGATAAAGCACTCTCCCTGTGTGGCTCGCTTTCAAGACACTGCTGAAATATAGAGCCACTCGGGCCGCACGGGTGCAATAGACTGGCATGGTGATGAAAACAGCTTTCAGTTTGTCACCGCTGAGCCTGCGAATCACAGGAATATCGAGCTTTCTCAGAAATCAGGAGTAGAGCTGGTAAATAGAGTCGCAAAGGCCACTCTTCTCTTTGGCTCTGAACTTGGCAAACTATGAGCAGATAATGGCTATTTATTCAGTCGTTTAAGCATTTGATAATTACAGAAGCAACAGACCATAGCTGCGACCTACTTCCTCTCCATTCAAAACACCTCATCGCACACTTTGTTTTCCTTTCTTTGTGAAGATCATCAAGGCCTCACTGACCCCAATTATGATTTAAGGGCTAGGCAATGACAAGAACCAAACACTGACTTGCAACACATCATGGGTGCAGCAAATGTTTAGAGAGATTTTAGAATGCCCTGACCTCATTCCTCAAGAATGTTTTCCATTAATCAGTTCATTTATTGAAATGCTCTACTTTTTGAGCTTAAACAGTTTAATTGCTTCTAATAATTTTAATGTATTTTTTAAGGAGGCAAAAATACTAAGTGCACCTTTAAAAATATTAAATCAAGTTCAGACATTCAGGGCGATATATATATATATTTGTGCTTTTCTGCTTTTCATATTTTTAAAAGGTGCACTCAGTATTTTTTGATTCCGTAAAAAAATTACATTGAAAATAATTATAATTAATTAAGGTGTTTAAAATAATGTCCACTCACATTAGATGATTCCAGTCATATTAGTAGACCAATAAAAGCTGTTTCACAGCCTCCTGCTGTCCGCCATGCCGAGATCACATGACCAACATCCAAACCACTAGGTGTCAGTGTAAGTCCAAGACCATCATTGCAACAATAAACAGACAAAAGGTAAAAAATTTTATTTATGTTTTTTCACACACAAATCTATCGTTTCACTTCAGAAGACTTAAAATGTCGGTACTATGAAAAACGAACTTCGCGATTTTAGTAAATTGGCAGCTAATTCATATGATCCATTCGTACCTTTCCATATGTATGTTTTTGATCAATCCCATTTGTACATTATTTTATGATCTGTTTATGTCCCACTGATGGTTAGGTTTTGGGTTGGGCTTAGGGGCAAAGTTTAAGGATTATTTTTTCCCCCCAAAAAGTATGTTTTTATACAAAACTCTTAATATAGTTTGTTTACTCATGAGATGGGTTTGAATCCGCTTATTGTCATTGTCATGTGACTTACGGCATCAGTTGTGTTGCTTCACTGCCATTCACAACTCACGCCTCATGGGATGGTAAATTGTCCATCAGATGTACACGCCAAAATCTCATCTGGGTACTTTTCGCCTGCTGTTATATGAAATCCATAAATTCAGACATACTACACATTTTACATATGTTTCACCTACTATATAGTAAAGGCTGTGTTCCATTCATGGGACTTGCGATTTTTGCAAAGCAGTATTACTAAATTCATTAAATATGCAAATTGGCATGACTGTATACATTATATTAATCACTGGGAAGTCACTGAGTAGGTTTCAAGTCTTTTACATTCATTAAACAAATATTCAGTCACACTTTTCTGCGGTTTGGAGCAGCCTCCGTCATCTGTGCTTAGACGACTGTCATGAGAGCCGCACACCAGTAAACAATTGTCAGGTTTCAAGGCAGGGGTGGTGATTTTGGATTAGTTTTGGTCCTCTCCTGCGGAATGAGATTTGGTGGATATCTTATATCAGCACTTTTACTTTGAGACACTTCATACAAATGAGTCCAAGGAAGATTATGTGAATCTCTTCATCGCCCAGTTTTCTACCTTAGGAACGGATACCTTAACTAGACAACAAAAATGAAGCGAAAACATTTCCATTAGGATTTTTTTTTTCAGCTATACTTTTTCATTGGGAGACAATCTCAATAAGGAATATTGATGATTCAGCACATTTTTTTTGTGTGCTGTTTTTGCTTCATGGTCTACCTCCATTATTCATCTGCTGCCCGTTTTTAATCTCCAGTGGGCTGACTCAGAATTCATTTTCCATTTGGAGAGTGTTCCCCCTGTCTGCACTTGTCCGTAGCATTGATTAAGTAGGTCCTTGTGGAGAGGAAATTATATTTGGGTTTTAACACTTTTTTACACTGTATTTTCACTAATCTACCCTGTGCGGGAATTTGAATGAAGTTTCGCTTAGTTCAAGTGGGATTACGGTTTGAGTTTTGTGATCCCTGTGGCTTCTCACAGCAGTCTTCACATTTAAATTAAATTTGCAGGAATTTTTGGTGAATAATCAGGGTTTGTCTAAAACTCTGACTGAAAATAAAACATCTGGAAATACATTACCATTCAAAAGTTTGGGGGCAGTATAAGACTTGTTCAAAAAAAGTCAGCAAGGCTGCATTTATTGGTTTATAAAAAAACAGTAATTTTGTGAAATATCATTACAATTGAAAATGTTTGGCTTATATTTTAATACATTCAAATAAGTAATTTATTCCTGTCATGGAAAGCTGAATGTTCAGCATCATTATTCCAGTCTTCAGTGTCACATGATTCCTCAGAAGTCATTCACGATAATTTGGTGCTCAAGAAGCATTTCTTGCATTAATTTTGAAAACAGTTTTGCTGCTTAATATTTCTGTGGAAACCTTAATAATTTAGTTTATGAATAGAAAGTTCAAAAGAACAGCATTTATTTAAAATATATTTTTTTGTATCAATGTAATAGTCATTTCTGATAAGTTTAATGCATCCTTAATGAATAATAGTATTTATTTCTTTAAAAAAACTCTTCCTGACCACAAACTTTTGAATGGTAGAGACACTGCAAAATAAATCATAGTGAATGTACTAGACCAATTACTAAAATGGAAGCAATTGAATCTGCACTGACATTTAAAAGCAGTTTCATGATTATTGAGATGATTGAATTTCACGTGGCACAAAACCAATTGCTTAATTTTTGATAGATTTGATTTGTTGTTCCAGCGGAGTAAAAAGTTTCTCTGTACATTGTCCAATAACAACATTATAAATTAACCAACCAATATCTTTCTGAACTAATAATTGTCCCTAAGACTGATTAGTTTTTTCTGTTGTTTAGCTATAAACAGTAAGTACTGAGACAGCCTTGGAGCATTTTCCTAATGCAGTGTTCAAAGATTTCCTTTTTCCATTCTTCATGGGTTCACAGCTGCCTTTTTAAAATTTTAATATCACCCAAAAAACGATTTTTATGGAAGATTTCATTATAACCAAATCCCCAAGCACTAGTAACTGGCACAGGCCCTTCTCTTTTCTACTTTTTTTAAACATACAGTCGGTTTATTAAACTAAATCCCAGTACTGAACAGGTGCAACTCAATAACTAAGGTGCAATTCAGTGCCATTGATCAATTTTCCTGTCTTCTGTGTTCCCATTTGCTATTTATTCAGTGTGAGACTGCATTGTTTTGAGACATTTTCACCGAATTGGCAACAGCTGGTATAAATACTAAATTATTCAAATCCGTGTCTCCTTCTATCCTTGAACCTATTTTAATGTTGCCTTTGCGAGCCTTCCTCAAAGGCACCATCGTAGTTTTCAATCAATTAAAGCTGTAGATCAAACACTAAGCAGGGTCTGGCATCGCTTGACTGTGTGTCTTTTTGGAGTGGGCTCAGATAACAGTGTGAATGAAAACCAGCTTACCGGGGGGCTGGGTAGGGGATATTTACCGAGGCTGTTCTATATGACTGCCACACACTCACAAACTATCCAGGGAAATAAAAACTGGCTTCACCATAACACAGACTCCAGCAGAAGCACAAGCTGACATACGATATTTGGACCCTCGCATACAAAAACAAACCATATAATGGTCTTCATGACTTCCATGTGCATATCTGAAACTCTAGTCCCCTCGACAAAGGGGTGGGCTCCTTCAATTTGCCTGTAATTGTTTACGTGTAAATTGTTTACAGAGTTGTTTCCCATAAAGACAGACTGACATCCATTTTGAGCCTGCCAGTGAACCCACATCTGGGTAAAACTTCAGAAAAGCACTGAAATCTGATCTTCTTTCAAAGGTAGAGGCGAAAGTTTCCCTCTGCTCGCTCTGAGTCCTGCCAGTTTCGACGTCGATTCCCCTTTGCACGTAATACCTGTAGTGGAGTCATTAGATGCTAATTTAAGCTTGAGTAAATATTACTAGGTCAGTGCGTTCCCTTGGGCCAACAGTTTGCATTACTGAATTATATGTCACCCACTTGGCTGTATGGACACATCTCGTTCCATTAAGCCCGATATTAATCCGTAGAATGGCTACAGCCCAAATGGAAGCCCTTGTATGTGGTGCCAGAGGCCGATTCAATGGCGGTGCCAGGGCTCAGAGACAAGTACAATAAATAAAGCCTTGTAAGTGCATCGTAAAAATCACTTATCCTCATTTTGCGGTGGGCCAAGCTATGCTAGAGGGCAATCAACAAACATTTGGTCAGCAGGAAATTGCTCAAATCTGTATGTAATATTCAGAGTAAAGCAAGAATTCCTCCCACATGTTGCTCTCTGATAAGGGTTGTTGTCTTTCCGAGAAGGACGCACAATGTGCCTTGCAATTCAATCTGTTCAGAATTAGAAGACCACATGGGAGAGAAAAATAATAAATGAGATCTTTTTTTAATATCTTAATAGGTTCTTCTAGATGTCAAAGAGATTAATTGGAAAGCAAATGGAGACTTCTGAGAAGGATTTTCTTCGGAGAAAAAGCAGCTATTATCACGTGACTCCAATAGGCTTTTAGAAGAGATCCCAACACTGCAAACTTTGATACAAGATCTATACAAGATATACATTTATACTCCTATTGTTTGTTAGCGATTGTCTCGTGTGCTTGTCTTTTTATTACTTGTAAAATCATTTTCAAGTTAACATCTAAATGAAACTAAAATGGGAAACTCTTCTCCTGAGCTATGAAAGAGCAACTGTGGAGCAATAAAGTTCTCCTCTGGAAAGACTTAGGCTCATAAAACCTAAAAACATAATAGCGTTTAGTTATAATGCATCTGGTTACTGGTCACACCGTGTTCATGTTACTTCGTGTTTTATAAGAGAAATGCAAAACTTTGACTGCTTTTGGAATTTCAGTGGTAATCAGGTTTCCAACCCTATGCTTGGCGTGCTTTATACAGTGTATGATATGGCAACAATCAATAAATTTTTATGATAACCAATCAGGAACAAGTCACAAGTGAGAACAAATGCACCAGATAAACAGCTGAATGTTGTTGATAGGCCAGGGAGGTCTTCAGTAGGGTCTGTTTGATCTCTGATTAATCTGACTAGTCTCCACTTATATATTAGCCTATTATTGTTCTAAGCCGAGGTGTTGCTCACAAATTATAATTATTATGACGTAGTTTGGCCATATTAAAATACACTAGGACGATTGATAAAATCTTGTGCAAGGTAGACATCTAGTGGTCTTCCATCAGCGTGAAGTAAAATGAAGTAAATCAGATGATTAAATACACTTTAAACTATCTAAAAGTATATTATTTTAAAAATAAGTATTGTATACTGAGGAAAAGTCGCAGTACACACAAAGTAGCCTACTAAATATTTTGTGCAAAACACATTTAAATCCCTGATATTAAACTGCATATAGGCTATATTTGCATGATATAAACGCATTCTGGAGTTGAATCGCATTTAGGTTCCTAATAAAAGAAACGTAGAGCAGCAGTTGTAATACTTAACTACCTCCACAATACTTTCAACGTGAATGTGACACGAGTTGCCTTCACTTACAGGGTTTTAGGGAAACTGCTCCCTGCAGCTCTCGCAGAACAAACAGCACATTCATAGGCAGCAGTCAGTCAGTCAGCAGTATAATATCTCTGGAGAATTTACTTCTCTTTCTCCCTGAATGTCACATTTGTTCAAACGCGCCTCATACAATGGGGATTATAATCTGGATCATCGCGAGCACATTCCTGTTCAGCGTCATTTTTACGCAAGGACATCGAAGGTAAGTTCCTAAATAAATATTTAGAACCCTGTATCATGCTCCATAAAGCATTTAAATCTCTGACGTGATAGTTTTTACCAATGAAGAATACAATGAATCCGGTTTGTTGTAACATTATACATAGTTCCTGTAAAGAACAAACAGCACATTCATAGGCAGCAGTCAGTCAGTCAGCAGTATAATATCTCTGGAGAATTTACTTCTCTTTCTCCCTGAATGTCACATTTGTTCAAACGCGCCTCATACAATGGGGATTATAATCTGGATCATCGCGAGCACATTCCTGTTCAGCGTCATTTTTACGCAAGGACATCGAAGGTAAGTTCCTAAATAAATATTTAGAACCCTGTATCATGCTCCATAAAGCATTTAAATCTCTGACGTGATAGTTTTTACCAATGAAGAATACAATGAATCCGGTTTGTTGTAACATTATACATAGTTCCTGTAACCTGTTATATTGTTTGCTAATTTATTACAACAGCAAATCAAAGCATATTAAGTATGATGTTGTTCATTAATATTAACTAGCACTAATGGTGCGCATATACCAGCACTGAAGTCCTTGTGAAGTCCTGATGAGTTCCAAACTAAACTATGTGCTTTCCCATATGTCCCCGTTGTAGACCAGTTTTTACATGTGGCGGGAACTTTACTGGAGACACAGGACTGATTGGAAGTCAGGGGTATCCCGGTGTCTACCCACCCAACAACAAATGTGTGTGGAGAATTACTGTAAGGACAGATGTGTGGGAGATATCAGTCTTTAAATGGCCTTTCTGTCAAAGAAGATGTTTCCCACCATGAATCTTTTTCCTTATCTCTCTCTCAAATAAATAAGCTTAATTATTAGCTGTTGCAATACAAGTGTTTAAAAAAAATTTTTTTTTTATCACATAGCTCTTTAGTTGGTGTGTTTCTAGGCAGTGGTGGAGTGGTCTGGGTGGTTGCTTACTGCCCCAAGCCTCTGTTTTGGTCCATATTCTGGACTTCTTCAATGTAATTCTATAGAATTTTTGGCTGTTTTATTATTTACCAGGCAAAAATTTAATTATTTTTGCTTATAAAAGTAACAGCACACTTCAACAAGCCACACGATTTGAAGTATCATTCATGTCCATAGCACAAATGTATTGGATGAGTTAGCCTACTCACTAGCACTACTAATGAATTATATTTTTTATTTATTTATTATTATTATTATTATTATTATTTAATTAGCTGTGACTTAATAAGATTTTTGGAGACTAATGTCAAATTTACTGAAAAAAAACTTCTGAAGTGGCCTTTAGGTATCTTTACACAGACTGTTCAGAGGTGGCATAAATACATTTATACAGCAATGATAACCATATACTTTGATATTAGGGGCTAAGGTGGGTCAGAGCTGGCATTATTTAGTCAGGCTTTAATGTGGCATTACGTCTTTTGAGCAACTTTAAGTCATCTTTACAGAGCAGAGTTAAGGCTACCCTGTGACTTCTCAAAATTCTATGTAAAGACATAATGCCGCATAAAAGCCTGCTCTGACCTGCCTCATCCCCTAGTATCAGTTGTATTTGTAATTCATTTATGCCACCTACTAGCAACATTGAACAGTCTGTGTAAAGACACCTAAATGCCACTTCAGAAGCGCTTCTGTGCCACTTTTGCAGTTTAAATTCAAATATAGAAAGCTGTGTAAAGATGTGGGTAGATATTGGTATTAAAAAAGTCATTCTTTATTCTTCTCAATCTGATCTCACAATAACATGTAACTGTTTTACGTTTTTATGCCATTTGTTATGAGACTCTGTGTTGACTCTTTTCAATGAACCATCTTCAGGTTCCTCAAGGGAGGGTTGTCTCCCTCTTGTTCAGAGCTCTGGATCTTGAGAGTGATAGTCTTTGCAGATATGACTTTGTTGATGTATATGATGGCCACATCAATGGGCAGCGTCTCGGCCGCTTCTGTGGTACCGCCAAACCCGGAGCGCTGGTCACCAATGGAAACAAGATGCAAGTGGTCATGGTGTCAGATGCCAACACAGCTGGGAGTGGTTTCCTTGCTGTATACTCAGCGATTCACCCAAATGAAAGAGGTAACAAGACTACCAACTCATTACCATCCAAATATAGAAAGTGGCCCTTCCCTGTTATTTAAATTCAGCTTGACTGTGCTTTATTTTGCTCATCAGGTCATTTGAATCCTCTGAAAATAGAGTCTGTTTAGTGCACTGTAAATGCACAGTTAAATTTCTGGAAATTATTTAAAAATACAGCACTACAGACTACAAATGTCCCAAAATCTGCAGGGGTAATTAAATGTAACAACTCATGTCAAAATGTATCCTCTTTTATTGAAACATTAAACAACATTTTATCAAACTTTGATAATTGCCTTAAAGTTTTAAACATCTGAGAAGTTGAAAGAAGTACAAATCACCTGTAAATTTCAGCGAGTCAAGAACAAAATAATTTGTTTTAGCTGTTATGTATTAGGTACATTATCGTCTCTGACAGACAGCTTGTTGAAGCCGCTTAGGCCCTCATTTTCTTCTTCTTCTTCTCTGTAAGCGATGAAGTAGTCAATATATCTGGTAGTGTACTCACTGGACCTCTGCTTCTCGTAAACACTACCTTGTATTGTGCACGTTATTTTTTGACAGACATCGATGACGTGATATTCAAATGATGTGGATTTGAAAACAGAGTGATCATAGGGTAATAATTAGGCCATTTATTTCTTAGCTGGCGAGTATTCAGTTAAGTGATTGATAGGGATGCGCCGATCCGATATTCGTATCGGGTATCGGCTCCGATACTGCCATTTTTTGTCGGATCGGGTATCGGTCAGAGAGGGCCGATCCAAATCCGAGATTGTGCGTATTATTCTGTGTTACTTCTGAAGCCATACGATAGCTTAAAGGGTTACTCCACCGCAAAATGAAAATTTTGTCATTAATCACTTACCCCCATGTCGTTCCAAACCCGTAAAAGCTTTGTTCGTCTTCGGAACACAATTTAAGATATTTTGGATGAAAACCGGGAGGCTTGTGACTGTCCCATTGACTGCCAAGTAAATTACACTGTCAAGGTCCAGAAAAGTATGAAAGACATCGTCAGAATAGTCCATCTGCCATCAGTGGTTCAACCTGAATTTAATGAAGCGACGAGAACACTTTTTCTGTGCAAAGAAAACAAAAACAACGACTTTATTCAACAACAAACGCAAAATAGTGTACGTTGTTCAGTGTCAGCCGCGCCACAAGGATACGTTTTCTACGCTTTGATTTGAACGAAAACAGCGCATCCGTGCAGTGCGGCTGACACAGAAAAGCGTATGAAGCGACGAGAATACTTTTTGTACGCGAAGAAAACAAAAATAACAACTTTATTCAACAATTCGTCTCCTCTGTGTCTCTCCGCATCACCGTAGCACCATTTTGGAGAATATCTGCTGAACGCAAGCAGCGTACGCTCTTCTGTGTCAGCCACGCTGCACGAATGTGCTGTTTTCGTTCAAATCAAAGCGTAAATACATGTAGAAACTGTATCCCTTTAATGTGAGCTACATATGAATATTTAAGTCCTTACATTAAAGTTCACACAAACTCTTTTCTCCGCTGTGGCTGTCAGTCATTCGTTCATTCCTTTAAACCCTGGTCGCATTCGGTTAAACAGTCAGCTCGGTAAAAAAAATAAATTTATTTTAATTTTATAGTATATACTTATATATAAATACATTCATGAATGTTTTTCATTAATGGATTTTATAATACAAATAGCAATGTGTAACATTTTACCATATTTAGTGCAACACATTTATTTGTTCCCCACAAAATATTTTTTCACTAAATGTTTGGATTTCTAAAATTATTGTGCACTGATTTTTCCAGAATAACATTTGCTGCCGAATTATCCTCTAACCTAGTTTATGATATATTTTTGTCATAGATTATGAATATACATATATTTTTCATATTTATTGTTTATTGTTTGTATTTAGTAGATTGTGAAAGAATGATTATCAGTTCCACACACAGAGATATATAAATGCTACATTTATTTAAATGGAAAAAAAAAAAACTTCACTGGTAACCGATACCGATCGGTATCGGCCAATACTGAACCCTAGGTATCGGAATCGGTATCGGAGGTGAAAAAGGCGGATCGGAGCATCCCTAGTGATTGATGCCCACGAGTGTGTTATGTCAATGTTTTTACTCATAATATTCCAACCGTTTTTGACGGACATGATAACGTGCGCATGGGGTAAAATGCTTGAATTTTGAAACACGCTGGAGACATAGTTCATTATGCTTAATTTATGGAATGACGCTTATTTTGTGGTTAAATAAATTACATTACTCAGAGACTGACATGTTTGGCTGGTCAGAAATGTTATGTTCAGCTGTCGCAAATTTGTTGAATTTATTACCAGGGAAAAAAATGATTTTGATGCACAAACTTATATTTTTTTATTTTCTCTTATAACAAAACATTTTATTTAAGCGGATGAAAATGCAGATCCTGTTGTTAATAATAGTGGAAAATAATTTTTCTAAACTGTTGATAAAACCGCCTTAGCAGATTTTGACTCACATCTGTATTACATGTCATCCGACTAATGGTGACTAATGGTGGCAGGTGACCGGTATTGTGGGGGTCTTTTAGACAAACCCTCCGGGACGATAAAGACCCCTAACTGGCCAGATAAAGACTACCCAGCAGGAGTAACGTGTTCCTGGCATATTGTTGCTCCTCAAGACCAGGTAATAATTAATCATTTCTATGCTTTTCAGATCATGTTACAAGTCATGCATCACTGACAGCACCATGACAGGATGAGTATGAATAGATATCTTATTTAAATTGCAAAGTATCTCCTCCCTCTCAGATCATTGAGCTGAAGTTTGAGAAGTTTGACGTGGAGAGAGACAGCTACTGCCGCTATGACCATGTGGCTGTGTTTAATGGTGGAGAAATGAACGAGTCACGGAAGATCGGGAAGTTTTGTGGAGACAGCCCACCCATGTGAGACCCTCAGTACCATCACATAATATGCACCAATACACAATTTACCTCCAGTATTTAGACTGATATGGATTTTTCAATGGTTGATGCAACATTATTGCATTTTGCCTCACTATTTAATACAGAATGTTATTTGAGTGTGTAACAGGTCTACATAACTGGTCGGCAGCTTCGAATGTTTTTGGAAGATGTCTGTCATGCCCAGCAATGCTGCATTTATTTGATTTATTTAGGACAAAAATGTCAATATTATTACAATGACTGTTTTCTATTTAAATACATTTACAGTGTAAATTATTATTTTGATGGTAAGGCTGAATTTACAGCATCATTACTCCAGTCTTCAGTGTCAAACGATCCTTCAGAAATCATTATAATATGCTGATTTGCTGCTCAAGAAACATGAATTATTATTATAAATGTTGAACACAGTTGTGTTGCTGAATATTTTTGTGAAAATTGTAATGTACTACCATTCAAAAGTCTGGGGTCAGTAAGAAAAAAGAAAGAAAGAACTTATTACTTTTATTCAGCAAGAACACATACAATTGAATCAGTTAAATTGATTTAATTACATAAAATTAAAGTGACAGTAAAAAACTTTTTAAAATGTTACAAAAGATTTTCCTTTCAAATAAGTGCTGTTAATGGAACTTTCTGTTCATCAAAGAATCCTTAAAAAATCATGGTTACAAAAAAATTATATTAAGCAGCAAAACCTGATAATAAATTATAATAAAAACCATTATTAATAATTAAGCACCAATAATAATTGATAATAACTGAGTACCAAATCAGCATATTAGAATGATTTCTAAAGGATCATGTGACACTAATGAAATTAAAAATTCAGTTTTGCATCACAGGAATAGATTACATTTTACACTACATTAAAATAGAAAACAGTTATTTTGAATTGTAAAAATATTTCACAATATTTCTGTTTTCACTATATATATATATATATTTTTTTTTTAAATGTATTTTTGATTAAATAAATGCAACCTTAGTGACCAAACAAATAAAAATTCTGCCAAAATTTTGAACGGTACCATACATTTAATCAGTCAATGCAATGTCTTCTTTCCGTTACACCTACTAAGCTTTTTATGATTAATAAAGTGTGTCCACATGGTCGATAAAGTTTAATTTTTCAGAGATACTTTGAAGGATATATGGTAATTTCAAACATTATTTATTTATTTTGTCTCGTAGGCCAATTTATTCTGATGGCAATCATCTCTTCATCGTGTTCCTGTCAGACCTGAGTCTAAGTGCGGATGGATTCATCGGCCATTACCGCTTTAAATCACGGAGTCTCAGCACAGCCAGTGCCCCTCTCACCTCCATGAGCACTATCCCACCCACCACACCGCCCGCAGGTCAGTCCACAGCCCACTTTCCAGAAGGTTTCATTTCAAAATGCAAGTAGCGGCACGGTGTAAAACTGCTGTACATTATGGGAATAAATGTGTGTAGGTAATGACATTGGAATGTATTGAAGATTTATTATGTTTGGTTCATATGGAACGCATTAGTTCGGTCACATAGAAGACTAATGTGCTTCTATTTTGTAACTAAAGTGGTTTAACAGAAATAAATGTATGTGACTTTTGCTGTGTTTTATACTCCATTTTAGTGTATAAGGACATACTGTAGCTGGGCATTATTAAAGCTAATCTTTCCACTCTCATTTCCAAAAAGCCCTTACATATTCAGAAGGTCTTTGCAAGCAGAAATGCAAAAGGACTGGAACAATTGAAAGCCATTACTGCTCGAGCAACTTTGGTAAGTGGCCGTTGTTTGGTTGAAATGTGTTTTTGCTTTCTGCAAACCCAAATAACAGCAGGAATTCTGGGAATTTCTTTGATATTCCAGCTTCAGGCACTTTTTCACACATTCAGGGCTTTTACAAAGGCACTATGACGTATCCTTTTCTTTAAAAAAAAATCCTGTACTACTCTTTATCAAAATTATATTTGAGGAAAAATACTCTACCGTTAAAATGTTTTTTAAAGAAGACTCTTACACTCGCCAGGACTGCATTTATTTGATATAAATACAAAAACACAGTGAACAAGTTTTTTTGAACATATTTAAAAATGTAATGTATTCATGTGATGCAAATCTATATTTCAGCAGCCATTACTCCAGTTTTCAGTGTCACACGATCCTTCAAAAATCACTTTAATAGACGGATTTGGTGCGAAAGAATCATTTCTTATTATTATCAATGTTGAAATCACTTTTTGCTGCTTAATATTTTTGAGGAAACCGTGATACACCATTCAAAAGTTTGAGGCAAGTATGATTTTAACAAGAAAAAAATGTATACTTTTATTCAGTAAGGATGCTTTAAATTGATCAAAAGTAACAATAACGACTTTTATGGTACAAAAGATTTTTTATTTCATCAATGCTGTTCTTTGAATTCTCTAAAAATGTTTCCTTGGGTTTTTACAAACATATCAAGCCGACAAATGTAACAATGATAATATTAAAAACCGTTACTGACTGATTACCAATAATAACTGAGCACCAGATCAGCATATGTAACACTGAAGACTGGAGTAATGATGCTGAAAATTATGCTTCTGCATCACAGGAATAAATGACTTTTTAAAATATATTAAAACTGAAAAGTTGTTTTAAATTGTAATAATATTTCACAATTTTTTAATTAAAAAAAATGCAGCCTTGGTGAGCATAAAAAACATAAAAAAACAAAGAAATTGCAATTATCCTAAAAGTGTATTGGTGTCACTTTATAATAACTTGATATAATAAAATAATTTGTCATTTACAAACAGGTTGCTTAAAAAAACAATAGTTGATACATTCAAAAATGAATACATATGAAAATAAAATATTTTAAAGTTTTAAGAGATATAACACCTTAAAGTGATGTAAACCCAATTCTATTCACAGAAATAATGCATTATGCTGGTTTTAAAAGTTAACTAAACCTCTCGGTCTTTAATAATGCTTATAGATGGAAAATGTGTTCAGGCCGATACTGAGACTCAGCTCTTTTTTTAAATTGCAGTGGCAGTAAAGCTGCTGAGCACAGTAAAAATGGCAGCACGCATAGCAGAACTATACGTTCTTTATACATTACCATGCACACACGTTTTATGCAATTGTTCAAAGACGAAAGCATGATTCGGTGAATATACAGTCTTTTCCCCCACAGTGATTACCGCCACCCTTATCTCAGCAGCCATGAGGGACCACAGCGTCCTCGCCACCTTCTCCATCCTGCACCTTTATAAGGAAGGAAGTTTAGCCATCCAACAGGCTGGGAAGACCATGAGCACCAAAGTCAGGGTCCTCTGTAAAAAATGCCCTCTGGTCAGAAGAGGCGAGTATCTTTACACTGACATTGATCTACAGAACTTCCAACCTTAATCATTTGGATTGAAACCATCTCAGCCTAAACTAACACTTTTAGGGCTGCACGATATATCGTTTCAGCATCGATATCGCGATGTGCGCATCCGCGATAGTCACATCGCAGGATGTGCGATGTTTAGTATACTGATCGTTATATTTATACTGATTGTTTTCTTTGCTCACACACAGACACGGTGTCTACACCGGACGCAACAGCTGTACAGAGATACCCATTTTAAATACATTTAGTAGCAGAGCTACTGCACGCGATTTTCAGTGCTGGAAATCCATTTATCCTTTGTTGAAACTTCCGCGTCGTCGTGGAGAGCGCAGGTCACGGTCGCTTAGCAACGGCAGACGCCACGAAAGCGCAAGCTCCCGAGCGCTTTGGAAAGAAGGAGAAAGCGGCGCGACATGTGAACGGCCCCAAAGTCTGTCTACAGACAAAGCAACGCGACAAAGCAACCGTTGCATATCATTTGAACTTTGTGTCAGTACGTCATAAAGACAGTTTGTGTCATTTGTGACAAAGCAACGCGACAAAGCAACCGTTGCATATCATTTGAACTTTGTGTCAGTACGTCATTTGTCGCGCCGCGCCGCATCCAGTGTAGACAGACAGCATCACTGATTATAATGGATTCTATTGTATTTTGTCGCGTCGCGCCGCGCCGGTCGCGTCCGGTGTAGACACGGTGAGAGCCACGCAGTTGCACGTGAACACTGAGTTCTGTTCACTTCTGCGTCTATTTGTGCCTGAAACGCTGTGCTCTGTAAGTATCCTTGTAAACACAGTTGCTTATGGCTTAGGTGAAGGGAAACGTTGCTTATGGCTAAGGTGAAGGGAAACAATTGAGAAAGAAAATTGATGTTTAACAGTATATTGGTTCACAGCAGTTTAATGTTCTTGTTGCTTTCTCTGTTCATGAACGTTAAACAACAAAACACAAAGAAAAATCACTTTTGTAGCTTTTTTTTAATTTATTTAATTTATAGTGAAAACCATGCAGTGTTATTTTACATTTGATCGTGGATTTTGGAAGGTGATAGTTTGCAAATTTCGAGCTCCCCCAAAGTCCTTTGGCTCCATTTGTGGCGTTGAGATATTTCAGGCAGGATATGCCATTTCAGCGCCACGGTGTGTAACTTAAGCTCGCTCAGGAGAGAGTCTCAGTTGGTTTCCTTGAATCACGGACAGCTAGAATAATAATTCTCTTCAACCACATGGATGGTATGTGACTTTATTGTGCCATGCTTTACCTCAGCTCACTTAGTGTCGAAATATTAAGCCACTGCTCGGAAACTCTGCAAAGCAACTGTTTTGTTTTGAGGGAAATTTCTAGAAATGTGCCATAGAGGAATGTGTTGAAATATGCAGGAACAGTTTTTGGCACTTCAGAGGAACAGTTTAACATTAATCATTTGTACTGGAACTTTTGTTGAGGTGTAAAGCAAGGGATTAAACAAAATATTATATGCTTTGCCTCACATTATACGAGGCAATAGCACATGAGCAAAGGTGTGTTATGACCTTATGTATACATGGCTGTGTTCTTCTATTATAAAACAGTGAAATGGACAAATAATTGTACTTAAAGAACAGACAATTTCTTGACTTTTAATGTCAAAATTACTTTAAAGTACATTTGAAATCATTAAGTTTAATTAAATTTGTCATGCTTTAAAGATGTAAACTTATTTTGATGCGTTTATGAACATAGTAAAGCACAATTGTAATTTTAACTGTAATTTGTTAGTTGATATAATATTTAATGGTAATATATTTTAAATGTACTAAATTGCAACTTCATAATTACTATTACACATTGCAAATACATTAATTACACAACATACAAGTTTCAATAGGAAAGACATTAAGATATATTTTAGTTTACCATAAATGCTTGTCAGTACATTCGACAGTACACTCTTACCATATTTCATAATAATATATCTAACCATATTTTCATATTAATTTGATTTTTTTGTTTTTAAATATGCTAAAGTACTTTTTCACAAGGGTGGGCTGTTTCTAACATATTATTGGAGTAACAGAAATGCAGCACGATTGTGATACAGGTTTTATACAACAGTTCAATAAACAAGAAGTTCTGTCATAATTTTTCACCCTCAAGTTATTCTAAACCTGTATGAAAGTCTTTCTTTTGCTGAACACAAAAGAAGAGTTGTTTTGGTTACCAACATTCTTCAAAATATCTTCTATGTTCAACAGAAGAAAGAAACTCATACAGGTTTGGCAAAGCTTTTTTACCAGAAGTTGACAGAAGTTTCATTTTTGGGTGAATATTTCAGTTTAATATTAAGCAATGTACAGTTAAAGGGTTAGTTCACCCCAAAATGAAAATTCTGTCATTAATTACTCACCCTCATGTCATTCCAAACCCGTAAGACCTTCGTTCATCTTCAGAACACAAATTAAGATATTTTCGATGAAATGTGAGAGCTCTCAGACCCTGCATAGACAGCAACGCAACTGTAATGTTCCCAGGTCCAGAAACGTTGTAAAGACATCGGTAAAACAGTCCATGTGACATCAGTGACTCAACTTCAGTTTTGTGAAGCTACGAGAATACTTTTTGAGCGCAAAGAAAACAAAAATAACATAATTTAACAATTCTTCTCCCCCGAGTTATGTCTTCCGCCATTTTGGAGAGTATCCAAGAGCATAATCTGCGTAATCAGCATTGTTTACGTTCGGGGTAATCTGCGTAATCAGCGTTGTTTATACTTAGGGGAAAGCGTGCGAATGTGTTGTGATCAAGCTCCAACCTCCCATTTGGAACGACATGAGGGTCAGTAATTAATGACAGAATTTTCATTTTGGGGTGAACTATCCCTTTAAGACAACATTTATTTATTTTTTTATTTTTTTGCTTTGTCAGCAAATATAGTTCCAAAGAAAGTCAAAACAGAACCGCTGAAACATCGAGCAACATATGAAACTGGCATTTAATTAATTCACTCATTTGTTTGGTTTCAGGGCTTAACTACATTGTCATGGGACAGACAGATGAACAGGGACAAGGTATTGTGTCTCCTCATAACTTTGTGATGGCCTTCAAAACCAAGAAGCAACGGGATCTGGGAGTGCTGAAGAATATACGCTGCTAATGTGCACAGGTCACCTCCATGACTGTTCATTTCAATGACTTCTATGATTCACTTGATGTACATGCTTTTGATAACATACTTGAAGGACTCTTTTAGTATTTAAGAGTGGTCTAATTTGTTTCATATTTCTGAAGCACATTTACTTCAATATAGAACATTTAAAAAATCTTTAGTTTGTATGTTGAGGTTCATTTATTGTGTTTTACTGTAAATATCTTTGACCACATGAATCAATGATTCCCTCACATTTAGTTCAACTGAAGAGCTGAACTGTTGCAGAGCTTTCTAGAAAGCCTGTATATAAATGAAAGCACTCGCTACAACGCAAACTCTGTCATTTGCAGTAGCTGCGTGCGGGGTGGTGACATTTACGTTCCAGGAGATCTGGACGTGCTGGCCTTTGAATCTGACATTTATCTAATCTATAGTGTTGTAATGAGTGAACGGAGATTGAAGATGACAAAATGAAATGTTGTCAAAATGAAGTGCACTGTAAAATTGGTATCATGTCAGCTGAGGTTACTACAAAAAGTTACTGTTATTTGAACTCTGAAACCATTAAAAAAAAGAAGAAGAAAGCTTCTGTTGTAATTTAGGGAAACATTTGTATAAAAGAGTATAGCAGTTTTTTCCCCATAATATTTTTTATTTATAACTGGATTATTCAAATGATGGCAAGGAAAATAGGATGGAAATTAAAGCTACATTTAACAATTGCTTATTGAGTATTTGAGGGGATCAGCTTAATTCTGATGAAATTAAATGTTGTGTTAAAGTGAAATAATACCATCAAATCTATTGCTATTGCTTCTTATATATATATATATATATATGACAAACATGCAATTTTTTTACCATGCAATAGCTTTGAGATGTAAAGATATAAAGATGGCGGATCGTTTTCTACTTTGGCATTTAAACTGGCATATTAGTGTTGGAACTGGGCAGCAAACTCATTTAAATACTGAGATCTGCTAGTGTTTCTCTACAGTAATATAATGCAGTAGAGAGAATGAGGCACATTGTTAAGTGAATCCACTGTGCCCAGAGGGGGCTTCCAGTATTCTCCTGGGTGAAATCGAGCGTAGCTCTACGTGATGGTACAGTTGTCAAAGAGGAACACTCAGCTCGGCTGAAATTATCCCAGAAACTCAAACACATCTGGAATTTCACAATGACACTGAGAGAAACTCTCTCTAGAGGAGAGCTGGACTCACTCGACAGTGGCAGTGATGAATGTAAATAGGAGGCAGAGTCCAGGAAAGTGTTTGCTTTTATAAATACATTTCTGGCCACTGTTAAATGATGTGGATGCTGGTTTAATTATTATTTCTGTCTATTTGGATTTCGATTTTGGCATTTCTTCTGCTTTCGACTCGCATTTCACTGTATAATATCCTCCTCTGGATTACAATGCGCTTCCCTGGATGCGCAAATATTGTTTAGATTGACATCCAAAATGTGGGTCTGTAAGCCAAAACAGGTTGCCAGCTGCATCTAAGCCTGATTAAATAACAAACTGAATGAATGTGCAGATATCTACATGGCTCAAATATTTCTTGTGGGCACCTTTATTTACGTAATGTCAAAATATCCAACTATTTACAATCTGGCTCAACTGAAAAAATCATTTTAATGAGTCAATAAATCAAAACAATTATTCACAATTATTAAGGAATAGTTCACACAGAAATCTAAATTTCCTTGAGATTCCGTCTCCTTCAGGCCTTCCAAGATGTAGATGAGTTTGTTTCGTCATTGGAACAGATTTGGAGAAATGTAGCATTACATCACTTACTCACCAATGGATGCTCTGCAGTGAATGGGTGCCGCCAGAATGAGAGTCCAAACAGCTGATAAAACATCACAATAATCCACAAGTAAGTAATCCACAAACAAATCCATCAAGACTTGAAACTTGTAAACTGAAAACATGAGTCATAAATCTCTAATATTAAAAGTCATCTCGTCATAATCAGGAGAGACATATGCTCATATCTATTTACAAGCCAAAACAGTTCTAAACAAATATGTCAGCGGATTTTGATGTGAGAGGACAACAGGAGATGGACTTTTTCACAGTGTTACTATGGATTATGGACACATATTTTGGCCAGAAGTGATGGATTAAAGTTAAAAACATCTTTTTTTTCTTATCAGTTTTGTATATTAGGGTTGTGTGTTACATCTAACGTTGTTAAATGAATGTTTATTGCATTATTTGTTTCATGTGTGTTACCATGATGGTGTTTGGTGTTTGTGTGAATGACACTGTGCACCTTCTATATATGTTAGTATTTAAAAGCTGCTTGTGATGGGCTTTGGTTCATCATGTGATTTTCTCATCACCACCTGCATTTGGTGGTTATCAGTGTATTACAAAGGTACAAAACAGATTTCAGTACTTCAATAGGTTGGTATATTAACATTATATCAGTTAATGAAATTACGGTATTTAACTGTAAATTTAAGTTAAAACCGTAAAACCTAAAACGTTGCTACCGTATTTTTTACGGTAAAATTCCGGCAACCACAGCTGCCGGTTTTTTACCGGAAATTTTACGGAATTTTTTTTACAGTGTAGATTATATGCAGCTTTTCGCTTGAATGATTACTTGTGGGATTACTTGTAGATTGTTGCAGTGTTTTTATCAGCTGTTTGGACTCTCATTCTGACGGCACCCATTCACTGCAGAGGATCCATTGGTGAGCAAGCAATGTAATGCTACATTTCTCCAAATCTGTTCTGATCAAGAAACAAACTCATCTACATCTTGGATGGCCTGAGGGTGAGTACATTTTCAGATAATTTTCCTTTTTGGACGAACTGTTCCTTTAAGGAAATAACATCAACTTTGAATAATCTACATGTAGCATATTAGCTAGGAGAAATGAAACCATTAGTGAAATGTAATGAATAGGAGGTCAATTAATCAAAGATGAAATATTCATAAAGAAATATTTCAAAAAACAAATGCATGAACGTTTCGGTGAATGAGGCAGAAGGGAAGTCAGAAGAAAAAGTGCAAGGTGAGGGTTGTGCTTTCTGACAGTGTCCTTCAAGAAAGGTCAGCCATCTACTTTCTTCAAGCTTCTTCCCATAAGGCATGCAAACACCGTCATCACCATCTTGGGGTTGACCTCCACAAGGTCATCGGGCAGGGCGTACACCCTGACTCCGATTTTTCGCGCCACTGAGATTGCATATCTGCGAGTGGGAAGCAGAGATACGGATAAGGTTGCTGGTGGCGAGACAACAAGCAATTTGGCGTCAGATGTGTATCGGGGTAATTTATGAGGAGCTGTGGGGGGAACTTACTTTGCATTGTTTAGCTTGTCCTCTGGCGTCAGCTCTCCGGTCTTCACCATCTCGTATTTGATGGCTTTGGGCATGATGGTGTCGATCAGATCAATCACTGGCAGGCTAGTGCTGATTGATTTATCCTGGAATGATACATTACATAGAAGGTTTAAGTGAAAAACATTTAAACTTGGGTATGTTTGATATTGAATTCATTGATAGTGAATGGGATTCACCTTGAAGCTGTTAATATACGAGTCTTTCTGGCCTTGCTTCAAGGTGTTGTTCACCCAGTCGATAATAACTTGGTCACTGACTTTTTCCCCGTCACCGATGTCAGACAGAACCTTCAGTGTGTACCTGCGGGAGGTATTCATTGTAATGAACTGACAAAATAATTAATGTCACGAATATTCAACAAAAATAGATGTGACCATAACATGACCATCCCCATATGGCATATATATATAGTTTATATCTGTCATATATGTAGTTTATATATATATATATATATATATATATATATAGTTTTTTTATAAGTTAATACTTTTATTCAGCAGGTATGCATTAAATTAACCAAAAGTGACAGTAAAAAAAAAAACAATTTTACAAAGGAAATTTTATAACAAATAAATGCTGTTCTTCGGAACTGTCTATTCATCAAAGAATCCTGGGAAAAAATGTATTGCCGCTTCAATAAAAATATTAAGCGGCACAACTTATTTCTACCTTGATAAGAAATGTTTCTTGAGCGGCAAATCAGCATATTAGAATAATTTATATATTTATATTAATTGTAATTTTGTATTTCCTTGCCCTTTTGAAGTATATTTTGTAATATATTTTACATTTGAAGGATTATGAAATATATTTTCATTTGAAATTCAATCTGTTTACAAGATGTGTATTATATATTTGTTTTGGACATTTTTTTTGCCATATGGGTCAAGCTGTAATTTTATTTATTTAACAAGTAAAATGAATTGTACAAAAATGTACACACACACACACACACACCTATAATAAAAATAGAAATAAAGGTCCACCCCTAAAAGAAACACTCAGTGGCGAGTAAGCAGGTATTAAATTAATACAAATTCATATGAATTTTCCACAAATTCGGCAAAATGTAAAATAGTTACAAATTGCCATGAGACTGTGTTGAAACCTATACTGTAAAAATAAAATACCTTCTCATTAGCTGCCAGACCAATGCAAGGGTGTGCATGGAGCTTCCTTCATTGATATTCTCACCACCGATTCCTACTAAGGAAAACTTTGCTTCCTTTTTGGCCAGTGCGACCGCATAATTACAATTCTCAAGCTACAAAACAAACATATGTCAACCAAATTAACATGACATGTATAATTCAACCCTAACAACTGCAGGTCTCCATACATAAATGGCATTTTTGATGAATAAAGCATGCATTTTGAATTCTGAACGCAGCTAGCCGGTACCCTGAGGCAGCTGTGGAAATCATTTCAGCAGGGACACAAATTCAACATGTTGCAATACAGCCATATTTAATTTGTTGTCAGAAACACACATATTTTTGACCGATTATTAATGTGATATAAATAAAAATAAAAATCTGACTGGAATGTGAGCCAGTTGTTTAACTCATTCAGTAGCTTCTTGTACTTTTTTTTTTTTTTTGAACTCAAATATAAAACTTGAATACAAACCTTCTTCATGTTGGATCCCAGTATTGGATAGGGAGGTTTATTGACTCTAGTCCAGTTAACAGGAACCTGGATTCTCTCATACAGCTGAAGAATGACGAGACCATCGTGCAGATCACTGGAGAAGAAGACGGTAATGATGAACTTCACTCTTTTGGTTATAATGTGCTCAAGACAATGAGTTGTGTTTAAAGGTGCAGACCACCACTGATTTGTCAGGAAGTTTCTTCATAACACTATATTATATCTGCCTGTTATATCATTCACCAGATGAAAACTGTATGTATCATCACTTAATAATTTGAAAAAGTAAGTGATAGTCCACCTTTATTGTGATAAACAATATGATCTGCGATTTTATTCATATCTATAGCACAAATGGTATGTTACAATATTGTTATATGATTACAGCCCAAATTTTTTTCCAGCCACTCCTTTTCATCTCTCTATTTATATAACAATAACGCCTGTTTAATCTACTACTACACTGCTAAAATAAAATAAAAGGGTACAATGTACTGTGGCAATTTGAAGGAATTTTCCATATTTTTTTAACAGGTGTTTTACTGCAATTTGGAATATTACACTTGCATCTGATTGTACTTTAGAGTTAATGTAAATGTCCATAAAATGAATGGATAATGTCCCGGTAATGAACTGCTAGTTATTTTACGGATTTATTTCCTACAGTACTACCAAAGAAAAAAAAAAAAAGGTCAGCTAAATGAAGTAATATAAATCTAAATGTATGCACAAGTTACAGTATATGCCCAAATTGAATACTTTGGGAAGTTTAAGCATTAGCAATAGTGATGCTTGCCTTAGAAAGAACTAATAACAATTGTAAAGACAATATTTTGTATATAACACCACAGTATGCCAATCTCACAACCTCCCTGCAGATCCATCATTCAGTTATGAATAAAAAGTAATAAAATAAAATAAAAGTCTTATATGTTGTGATTTTTTTTGTTGTTGTTCCCTATTGGTTTATATTGTTTTTAGCTTTTCATTCCAGGGTCAAGATTAGTCCTTATGTTTCAGTTGTCACTGTAGAAAACTATGGCATTACTGTAAGCTGAAACAAATGGCTGTGTTACCTGTACATGTGATTGACATGTGGAGCAACTCCCAGAGAATTCATCCAGTTTCTGAATGTCCTGTCCTCTCGTGTTTCCCCTGTAGTCAACGACATAACACTGTTATATCTGGTATTAATTTTGAAGATTATTATGCACTTTAGATGCATTTATTTATTTTAATATGTTGACTATTTTAATTGGATGTCTGTGTTTATATACTCACATAATAAGTACAAACTGTCCACCCTCTCATAAAATTAAATTGGCTATTTTTGCTGCGGTACCTTTATGATTTCTATATATAGACTGACAAATTAACATTGATGTAGAAATGTGGGTAGTCATATGCTAATGATTGTGGTGTCCATAACCATAACAATTTATTAAGCTGTTGTTTTCATAAAAGTGAACTAGGGATGAAGATAAATCTAAAAAAAAAGCTACAGCGAAAATTCTGTTTTCCATGATATACTCTTGGTAAATACATTTTTAATAAACCACTTTAAATCTGAATAATTACATGATGATAGTCTGTTGAATAATTCTGAGCTAAATATTCTCTTAGTTTGCACAATAGAACTTTGTCATAATTAACAATAAAACCAGGCTGCGGACTGAATAAATAGTGTTATGAATGGAGCCAAGGGCATGATGGTAAAATAATAATTTATCTCTCTTTGCAATGTAAATGGAAGAAAAAAGGCAGTTAAGCGGGTTCTGGCAAATCTACTTATGTGTCGGCTTGATGATATAGACTACTGTATTTAAGGAGACAGAATGAAGAAGAAAAGGGAACAATCAGATCAGGAGGACAGAAGAGAGATAAACAGACTGTGAGATGAACCCAATCACCCCCAATTACTGATGTCACATGCGACCCTCTAACACGCACGTGCAGTACAGCCACAGCACGCCCCCTGCTGCTCACTCAGAACACTGCACATGCTTTGACTCGCCAATAAACCGCAGTAAAAACAGGCAACGTCTTCAGAACGTGCAAGAAAATCTTGATAAGATCGGTCCAGTAATTATGTATTCATGAAATGTAACCTGTAACGGAATATCTTAAAACCTCACCTATTACTTCACTTTAAGTCACTTTACATTTGAATGTTTCCTATTTTTTATCAGGTTTTATGAATTAAACTTGGGTTGTAAAGAGGAACAAGGACTTCTTTGACTTCTTCTTCACCTCCTGTCAGCTGCTTCACGCCGGATGGAACAAGGACTTCTTTGACTTCTTCTTCACCTCCTGTCAGCTGCGTCACGCCGGATCTGTGATTTGATTTGAACGGAAACAGCGTATCCGTGTGACGCAGCTGACACAGAACAGCATACTCTGTTTACTTCCAGCAGATATTCTCCAAAATGGCACCAGGGTGATGCGGAGGAGACGAATAGTTGAATAAAGTCGTTTTCTTCTTCTTTTGCGCACATGAGGGTGAGCAATTAATGACAGAATTTTCATTTTTGGGTGAACTAACCCTTTCATCTTATTATCTTAATAATAATAAAAATAATAATAGTTTTCTGCACAGCCAGGCTTTGTGTTAGAAAGAAGAAGAAGAAGAAAAAGAATATGTTGATGGTGAAGATAATACAGCCATTATGACAGGCGGATGAATTGCAAAATAAAGATTTAAATATGATGGACTTCTTTTTAAACTTGTATGTCATTATGAATGCATTATAAGTGCTTTCATGGATGTAGTTGTTTGAGTATGTTTCTTGTTCTGATCATAGGAAACATCTGCTTGGTAATTCAGACAGGATGTGAGCTCAGATGTAGAGCAAAGATAACGCAGCATCATTCATCACAGGCAGTCAGCAAGCTCTCTGAAACACTAGAGAGCCCCAGACTGCATACAGAACACCTTTCTTGCATCACATGTTTGGCACATTCACATATAAGAATAATGCAACTCACCTGCAATTGTATAATCAATGCCATTACTGGCGGGTCGGTTCAAGGCCGGGTACATGTTGAAAAGATTGGCTACAAAGGCCATGTTGAGCTTATGGTTTCCTGCCACCACATCATTGGGAGTGACAAACTGTCTGCAGTCCAGACGATCCGCCTGCTTCAGCATCAGCTCTGCTCGCCTTTCATCATCACGCTCCTAAAACAGACAGTTATTAAACCTAAAGAACTAGAGATCTGAAGCATTGCTCTAAAGCAGGTGATTATCTACAAGACATCTGCTACTACGTGATTAATGGATGTTCTGTAGCACAATAATAGGACAATATGAGGGTGTAACATTGCAAACAATACACTTTACACCCACATTCAGTCACTTTCTTTGGCATGAAAAATAGACTGTTTGCATGATTTTTTCCATAAAGCATAGACATTGTTTTGCACAAAATTGAAATACTAGTTATTCATTTTTGTATCAGTTTTTTAATCACATAGTTGCGCTATATGTCGACGCACTAACCACAAGGCTATCGGCGCCGACATAAAACAGATTTTTAAACTCAAATTACAGTTTGCATTGCCTGAATAAAATGTAAGTGGTTCTTGCTTATACAAAACCTGTTGTGGCCGTTATGTGCTTTCAGGGTACTCTTGGTGACTGTTAGGCCATTAAAGTATTTAAAAATTATACTTTCACCAGTTTTAGAGTAAAATTCAATAAGTCATTTGAGGTGTCAATAGTAATGAGAATCACCATTGAGAATAACTGATAAAAACCCCTCAGAAGTAAAACATTAAAATGCATTGTGATGAGAATTATTGTAGTATTAATGTGGTTAATTGTCATGAAAATAATTCTACATTTTTATTTTATAAGATTTACAAAATTTCACATTTTTTATCTTTTTGTTTTTATTTACTTTTATTTATCTTTTTTTTTTTTTTATAAATTGTGATAATATGTTCTTCATGGTATTTTGGCATATCATTCATGTCTGTAGCCCTAACTAACGATGCATGATAAATTAATTACATAGGCTTAAGGGTTTCGAAATATAGGGTAACACTTTATTTTAAGGTGTCCTTATTACACATGCTACATGTACTTACTATTATAATAACAATTAATTATGCATAATTACATGCAAGTAACCCTAATCCAAAACCTAAGCATAACCCTAACCATATAGTAAGTACGTGTAGTTAATTAATATTACTCAGTTCTTAAATGTATAATTACACTGTAACAGTGAATTTTGAATTTTGCCCCACAAATAGTTATATTCTACCCAGAATTCGCCTGACCTTAAAGATCTCAATAATTTAAAACGACAGACAACAAAACTGCAGTGCGTGCTTATGATAAACAAAAGATTATCATGTGGTGATATGGATGCTAGTTTGTGTTAGCTATATAGCTAAAGCAGGTCTTAAAGATAATAAAGATCAAGGAAATGCATTTCTGTCAGCAGGACCACTATCGTCAAAGATGACTGAAAATTTTGGATTGGCGTTATGGTTCTGTTCTGGGCAAACACTCTCTGCCCATCCATGCAGCCTAGCATGGATGAGAGCAGGGAGAGCAGCAATAACCCGCTAGAGTAAACAGAACAGAACCAACATTAATGAGCAGATAGCATTAATGTTCTAAGTGACAATTTAATGTAACAACATGATTCAGGATAAAGAGTCTGACTCAACGAGGAATACTGAATGCCAAGTCCTGACTGCGGATGAGAGGAGGAGCTGGGGATGGAGAAGGGTAACTGGCTCCTGAGCAAAGTGATAAGCTGCTGAATAATACTGAATGGACCTTATATAAGGAAGTAGTGATAGGCGTCATATTCCTATCAGTAGACGTGGGTCAGCTGAGAGTCACTAACGTGATATGTGGTGAGATGTGCAGCGAAATGTGACCTGGACAAGGTCTTTGTTGTATTTTGGGGTGTCAAAATCAAAAAGGATTCGAAAAATAGTAATAGTGAATTTTTCACCACAAATATGTATAATCTAAAGACAAATAAACCTGCCCAATTCTGATTTACAAAAACAAACCCAGCACTCATAATAGCTCACACTTTTTTAGGTCCTTGTCTTGTTGTTTTTTGTTCTCGTATTTCCCTTGACTTTGGGCAGCAATCGGTGTTGGCTGTCAAAAAGTCAGCCTATTTCTTATCTGCACTACATCATGTCATTAAGTGCTGGAGCAAACGTTGACACAGGAAACAAATCAGCATATTGACTTCCTCAGTAAAAAGGCGAAGGCCGCTGACCAAACCTTCAGAATGACGTACATTGAAACCAGACATGTCAATGTCAATCCTCATCTCGTCATCCCCGTCTCCTTTAGGCGAGATCTGATTAAGCAGGTGGAAATATGCCCTGGAGTCCTGAGAGCAGAAAAAGGCTCTGTTTAGTTACATAAGTCAATCTTAACTGACATGCAAATGACAGCTCAAAGGATTTGATGTCAAACCAGATCAAAGGCTCGGCTTTTATACTGCCTATAGGCTTTCATATCTAGGCCTGTGATTAATTTACTCAGCATATAACCCATATGGTATATACTTTAAATATACATTTCAAAAATATATTAACATGTATGTACATATATATTTCTTAAAGGGGTCATATGATGTTGCTAAAAAGAACATCATTTTGTGTATTTTGGTGTAATGAAATGTGTTTATGCGGTTTAAGGTTCAAAAAACACATTATTTTCCACATACTGTCTTTTAGAAAGAATATCTCTTTGGATTTGAGACTTTAGTCTTTGCAACTTTACAGATCTTCTTTATGCACCAAGAGCTTGTAACACTCCAAAGAGAAAGGAACAATTGAAATCGCATCATATGACCCCTTTAAATCTAAATATATTTATGTTGTCCATAATTAAAAAAAAATACATTTTGCATTTATACTAAATGTATTTTTCTTAACCCCTGAAGTGCATTTTGTAATATATTTTTGCATCTGAAGGTTTACGCTAAATATGTTTTAAATTTTGAAAATATATTACCTTTATCTATGCTATTTGTAATTTATATATTTAGGATATTCACTACCGTTCAAAAGTTTGGGATCTCTTCTGCTCACCAAGGCTGCATTTATTTGAGCAAAAATACAGTAAAAACATAATATTGTGAAATATCATTACAATTTTAAATATCTGTTTTCTACTTTTATATATTTGAAAATGTAATTGATTCCTGTGATGCAAAGCTGAATTTTCAGCATCATTACTCCAGTCTTCAGTGTCACATGATCCTTCAGAAATCATTCTAATAGGCTGATTTGCTGCTCATGAAACATTTCTTATTATTATCAATGCTGAAAACAGTTGTGCTGCTCCATATTTTTGAGTATTTATTGACAAATAGAAAGTAGACAAAGAGTAACGAACTTTACTAATTTAACTTTCAATTCATTTCATGCATCTTTGTTGAATGAAAGTATTACTTTATTAAAAAAAAAAAATTCTTGCTGACCCCAAACTTTATATATATATATATAAATTTGTGTGTGTGTGTGTGTGTGTGTGCATGATAAACTTTAGCCCAAAGCCTAGTTCTAATGGGGTGATGTCAATTTTCAGTAGCAACAGATAATTATGACTTCTGTGATAAAGCTTATAAACTACCTTAATATCGTCACTGAAGTTTCTGATTGGTTCCCAGCCAGCAGCTTTGAGGTGATAGTTGACCCATCGCAGCAAAATGTCCTCGGGGGACATTGACATCAGGTGGTCCAGCTCCTCTGACTCACCCAGCAAAGCAATTAGAGCTACAGAGGCATAAATACACAGACACGTGTTACTCAAACCTCTTAAGAGGCGTAAATCAGTCACTGACGTACATGCATGCTTTTATTTATTTAGGGCAGCAATCAGCACCCCATTGGACAGCACCATGATTATAAAAAACTAAATTTAGGCTATTGCAGCAGAGTAATGACCTTCATTGCGTGAGATCTCAATGTCAGCAAACAGGCCGATTTTTATGATTTGCCAGAGGAGGCCAAGCACGAGGTGAGGGGTTCCTGCTTTCATGTCCTGAGCATCGATGTTGACCACCGTGCAGCCAATAGCTGACGCAGAGTTGAGAGCCAACACCAAATTCTCCTGTAGAAAACAACAGAAATATAATGAACACATCTTTTATCCGAAAGATTCTGAAGGCCCATTCACACTATAAGTATTGTTAATAATCGTTCTAATTCTGTACCTGTAACTATAAGAGTAACAAAACAAATAAACAGTATTGTTAGAGTCACTTTCAGAATTTTTTTTACAGCTAATTAACACTGACAGCCAATCAGAATCCACCTGACTTTAAAAAAAACTAGAGCATTAAAACGATAGATGACTAAACTGCAGTACACGCTTATAATAAACAGAACATTATCGTGTGATGTTATGGATGCTATATATAGATAGTGTTATCTATATAGCTGTCATTTTCAGTGTGAACGGGTCTTAAAGATGATAAACATACAGAAAGTGCATTAGGAAGAATCTCACAAAACTTGTCAAGAACGTGTTAAGTTATATGTCACCCAAAAATCATTTAAAAAAAGTTATGAAATATATTTCAACATTTTTAATTTAAAAATGTGTACAGGATAAGAAAATTATATATATATTATTAAGAATATATTTTTTAGTGATGTGACACACACACACATATATATAAGACATATAGCAATATAGCGATATCTATACAGCTTTCATGCTCAGTGTTAACAGGTCTTAAAGATAATTTAATAGCACACAGCAATATAAAAGATAGATAAAGCACATTGAGGTTATCTTTAAAAACAAGTTAAGAACATGTCTAGGTTATATTTCACCCAGAAATAAGTGTTATTGGGTCTTAAAGATAATTTATTAGCACACAGCAATATAAAAGATACATAAAGTACATTGAGGTTATCTTAAAAAAAAACTAGTTAAGAACATGTCTAGGTTATATTTCACCCACAAATAAAATAATACATGTATTAAATATATTTAAATATTTTGAATAAAGAAAAAATATGCACAGAAAAGTAGTAAAGTAGGTCTTTTTAGTATTGTGAAATTTTTTCCTTAAAAATTCTCATTATTGTAATATAAAATATTCTTATTACTGTACTGCAGATGAAAATATATAATAAAATATTTACAAAAATGTGAGGGGTATACTCACTTCTGTGAGATACTGTATATTTACATTGTATTTACACAATGATACATTAAAACATTATATATATATATATCCATTTAATTTTTGTTGATTAATCACTGTTTAATGATTCATTCTGATTAATGAGAATTAAAAGTGCATTGTTGCATTAATTGCTAATGCAAAACAAACAAACAAAAACTGTTCTTTACACATTTTGATGTGCAATATTTTGTAATTTTTTTTCCCCCTTTTTGGGGGTAAAATATGACCTGGATAAGTTTGTGTGTGTGTGTGTGTGTGTGTGTTTGTGTGTGTGTGTGTGGTTACACAGTTACAGTATTGGGACAAAATGTCCCCGCAAAAGATGGCAATATCCTAAATTATTGTCCTTGTGGGGACATTTTTTGGTCCGCATGAAGAAACAAGCTTATAAATCATACAGAATTAAGTTTTTTTTTTTTTTTTTGAAAATCTAAATGCAGAACGTTTCCTGTGAGGGGTAGGTTTAGGGGAAGGGTTAGGGTAAAGGGATAGAAAATACAGTTTGTACAGTAGAAAAATTATTACATCTACAGAATGTCCCCATGAAAACATGTGCATGTGTGAGATTGACCCATTAAGTAGATTTTCAAAGATCTACTTTTTGATGTCACTGTTTGTTTGGTTTCAAATGTGAGAGTGCTTACAGTCATTGTAAATGAAGTGCATTTCTTCGTGTTGATGACCCGCTCATCAATGGTGTCTGACTGCGAGAGGTTGATCATTTTGCTGTAAAGAGACAGCCAAGATGTTGTTAAACATGAACTCTTATTTATCAGTAATACCTCTGTGCATTTAACAGCATAACAAACATTACACAGTTCATCTTATATTACCAGAGCAATATTCCATCTTTCACAGATTTGAATAAGCTGTCAGTCTCCGGGTCCATCGGGATCAGATGCTTGCAGTCAGGATCATCTGCCAAGGTCTTATTGATCCAGTTCACAAAGGCCACTTTTTCTTCATCTGAAAATGGATTCAAAAACAAAACATTAGCAAAATGACATTTGGTCCACATGTGTCAAGGGTCATTCATTGACAAATCTCATTTCGAATGGTTCAGATCGGTTTTGACTTTTTCTGAAGCAGTGCTCAAGTGTAGCAGAAACTGCTTATTTCTGGCTATTTTTATGCATGTCCAAGTGAAACAG
The DNA here is from genome assembly GCF_001515625.1 of Sinocyclocheilus rhinocerous. Taxonomy (NCBI): domain Eukaryota; kingdom Metazoa; phylum Chordata; class Actinopteri; order Cypriniformes; family Cyprinidae; genus Sinocyclocheilus; species Sinocyclocheilus rhinocerous. The sequence continues at coordinate 1,421,653 of NW_015626034.1, read as the reverse complement.
GATATTCAATATGAAAATATGTAGAGCTGGACTTGATTTTATCCGGAAGGAATTCATTGGATGGTGAAAGTGGGGCATTACATTGCAGAATGGAGGTGGGCAAAAATGAGGCGAAGCTGGTTATTATATTTCGATGAATGAAGACAAACCGTTTCTGTGCATTATGTGCATTAAGAACATAACTAAAGCACATTATTGTTTCATATTGACTTCCTAGAGGATGTAAACGCCACCACCTGAGTAAGAATGCTGAGTTCCTTCACTTGAGATCTTTGATGTTCCTCCAAACGAACGAATCCCATCCCGCCTGGAGATGCACTTGCGGAACGTTTCTCTCACCTCTTTGCTTCTCATCTCTTGGTATATCTGAAGAATTAAGCAGGATCTCAGCTTTCAAAGTGCGTGAGACAATCAGCAGATCAGGCACTTTGACCAGCTCACCAACATTTTAAGATAAGACAAAAACTCATAGTCAGGCTTACCGCAACAAACTCTTCAAAACTGATCTTCTCGTCTTTGTTGGTGTCACCTGCCATGAACTTCTCCACAATCTCCCGTACCTTGTATCCCGGAATGTTAAAGCTGGCCTCTCGAAAGAGCTCTTGAAGTTCAAAATCGCTTACGTAGCCACTGTTATCAATATCTGCAATGAAAGAACGGCAGTTTGCATTGACAGTTGTCCATTCTTGCAGCAAACGTTCGACATAATACTTCAGTATTCCATAGAAACGATAAATTATGTGTGTAGAATTGCGTGAGACAATGCTCAGCCATAAAAACCGACATTTATGTAGTCAGTTATTGCAGTTTTGGTAATGTTTGACAAGCACCAAGTCAGATGATTCGAACACGTTCCAATGCAGAGTTCACTAAAACTACAGTGAGATTCAAACTGAATTTAACTGACCGATTTTGTTGAAAGCCTCTCTCAGGTCCTCCAGATCTTCTCGGGAGATCTGTGTCACTTTGCTCTCCATGCTGTTCTCCCTGCAGCAGTTCTCACCATGCAAAAGACCTGCCAAAAAAGTCAACACAGAGAGTTTGTGTGCTATATACAGTACACTGTTTGCCCACCGCTGTATCTCTATGATAAGCAAATCCATGGTGGACACAACTGGTAAAAACACTTCACGAAATGCAGTTACAGATGAGCAGTTGACGTGTGCTACCATCCAAAAGTGTGGGTTTGGTACGACTTTTTTAATGCTTTTGAGAGAAGTTTCTTATGCACACAAAACTTTATTTGTTTTATTGAAAATACAGTAAAAACAGAAATATTATTATCATTTAAAACAACTGTTTTCTATTTTAATATATTTTAAAATGTAATTTATTCCTGTGATGCAAAGCTGAATATTCAGCAGCCATTGCTCCAGACTCCAATGTCACATGATCCTTCAGAAATCATTCTAATATGCTAATTTGCTGCTCAAGAGACATTTGTTAATATTATCAGTTAAAAACAGCTGTGCTAATATTTTGTGAAAACCAGGATTCGTTGTTGAACACGGTTCAGAATTTATTTGAAATAAATAATCTTTTGTAACTTTTTTACTTTCACTTTTAATCAAATTAAGTAGTCTAAGTATTAATAATAAAACATTCAAACATTCAAAATGTATATCAAATAAATGTTACTGACCCTAAAATGTTGAATGTTATAATGTATAATTTGATTTTAATCAGCATTAAAAGTTTCGGTTTTAGCATATTTAATCACCATTTGCCTTTACCTTGCTCGTTTTAAATGGTGCTAAGGTGTAATAAATGCATTTTTTTTTAAAGCACTGTACAAATAATATGAGACCATAAAAGCTGCAAGACACAAAACAAGAGAATTAGCAAAACGCTATGAAGTCACACCACATGACGTGTCAACATCCCATGTCCCGTGTATTTCATCTCAGATCCCCAGATACAAGTCATCAATCACATATTAGTGAATAAACAGCATACTGCAAAAACGAAAGCTAATGAACACAAAACATCAGCAAAATCAGCATATTTTGATGCGGCAAGACAGTGAATTAAATCAAAGCTTCATGGATGCTGCCATTACATTATATGAAAACGATACCTTTCTCCTAAACGTCTCAAGACTGAATTTGAGATTAACCTGGAAAAGATGCTAATATTCCAATTCGAGACCTTGACAGCGTCGCTTGTCCTCTCCCAGAGCGTACGTGGCGCTCGTGAAGATGTGTTAGGTAAGGAAAGAGACCTTTGGCCCGTAATGTCTATTAAAGGCGATGGCTTCGTACTAACACAGATCTGGAGTTAACGTTTAACGCCCAACCGAACGCTGTGTCAGCTGAAGCTGTCATGACATTTGGTATTTGTACTTACTCTAGCTGTGACAGTGACACGTGAGTATACTTTATACCATGGCTCATTCACTTGACACTTGTCAATAATTTTGTGACCTAACAAAACGGCTTCACATTTCACTGGTTTTGTTAACTAGCTTGACGCTCACTGCGTAATAGCTACTCACACACAAACACACCCTTAAACCTGGAAGGCTTGTTTGATTTATGGGGAAAGAGCTATTTAATTGGTAATATAACTAGAGTGACTAGATACAGTTCGCAGAATGAAAGTACAGGAGATCTCGCCTCCTGCCTTGTAATCAGACCTTATCAGTTGACCTGATGATGGGAAGGAAGGAATCACCCATAAAACAGAAGAATGAGCTGGAAAATAATATCCTACCACTTCAGTGTCTCTCTGGCGCTGTTGAACTCACTGGAGACCGAACAAGAAACCTCAGCTGACAGATGTTTGACAGCAGACCTTCATGTTTTAAGCATGACCCTAAACAATACAGTACTAGCACATGGTGCGGATGTAAAGAAACCTCATTTCATGACTAAAAAAGTAAAAAGTAAAACCTCATTTCATGACTGAACCGTTACAAAAGTACACTACAAATAGTTAAAGTGTAGATTTAAAAAAAGGCTGCAAAAAACAAACAAACAAACAAATAAATAAATAAATAAATAATAATAAAAATAAAATAAAATATGAAAAAATAAAATAAAATAAAATAAAATTGTTGTCATAAACTTAAAAGTGAAAACAAAGTGGTGCCACACTCATAATTTGCAATAATAAATTAATTGGACTTTGACCACTTTGAACTTTGAAAAAAAAATAAAAAATCATAAAAATGTATATCATTAGAATGAAAACATTCTTTAGTGTAACATTGTTATGCGGTTAATGACTTCATACGTAAACATAGATGATGTAAACAGTACAATAAATCATACACATTAGCACCGAAAATAGATAGAAAACTAATGTAATTTTAGAAAACAACAACCAAAAGAATCTTTCCAGGAGAATAAAAAGTCATCATGGATTGTAATACACTTGTAATTCACTGTAATACATGCAAGCTGAGTCTGTGAAACAAACTCTTAAAGAAACACACATTATATAACTTACCACTTACAAAGCTCCTTGCTTCTTGTTTTTTTTTTATTTTTAAAGAGATCCAGGCAACAGTTCACAGGCACTAAAAGAGCTTTGAACAGTCCATAATAAAGAAGCAATGCAGATTCTTCTCTCCTTAGTTAAAAAAGGTCTTTTAAAAAATATTTTGGATGAATGAACAGATAAAGAAGCAGCAGTTTCAGGGCCCAAGAATGTTGCACTGATACCCAACACTGCGCTCCCTCCTTTAAGAGACTCATCAGCCTTTGGGTTGCCACCTGCATTATTGATTGCTCTGAGAAGAGGATCAGTTACCACATTTCCAAGGCCGTTGCTGCGGGCCGTGGGTTAAGGATGTCACCAATAATTCCTTTAGTTGAATAAAATGTTACTTCAGTGGACAGTGAGGTTATGCATGCTATGTATGATCCAATACAGAGCCAGTAATGCCTCTGTTGATACCAACAAAACATGAGCGAGTGAGCTAAGAGTCCAATGGAAACGAAACAACCACTGCTTAAACTAGTTTCATTTTACTTTTTATATTTGTGTTTAATAGAGCTGCTTAATTAGGTTGAGACAAACTGAGAGTGTTTATCCTCTATAGTTATAAGAAAAAACATATAATAATAATAATAATAATAATATTTTTTAAAAATATATATGTATGTACATAAATATTTGTTGTTATTATTATTATTATTATTATTATTAGTAGTAGTAGTAGTAGTATCAACAATCATTTGCAAAACAGTCTCATTTTATTCTTGTATTTTATTTTATAATAATAATAATAATAATAATAATAATAATCTTTAACTGCTGTTATATTATTTGCATAAACAATTTTTTTTAATGTTTGTGTTAAATGACAAGGGGATGCTAGGTTAAAACAATAATAATAATGGGATACTAGGTTAAAACAACAACAACAACAACAATAATAATAATATGTTATTATTAATATGTAATTATTAATATGCAATTATTAATGTGCAATTATTATTATAATTATAATAATAATAATTATTATTATTTACAGAGTAACATCCTCATATGGTTGTTTGTTTGTTTTATATTGGGAGCTAATATAATCATATCAGATTACATTCCTGTGATACATGTATGGAAAGGAATTGAAAATGGTTTTTAGCCACACAGAGTTCAGTAACTGCAGAAAAAAAAACAACATTACATGAAACATCAGTCAAAATAAAATAAATAAATAAATAAATAAATAAATAACCAACCAACCAACGCCACCTGCATTATTGATTGCTCTGAGAAGAGGATCAGTTACCACATTTCCAAGGCCGTTGCTGCGGGCCGTGGGTTAAGGATGTCACCAATAATTCCTTTAGTTGAATAAAATGTTACTTCAGTGGACAGTGAGGTTATGCATGCTATGTATGATCCAATACAGAGCCAGTAATGCCTCTGTTGATACCAACAAAACATGAGCGAGTGAGCTAAGAGTCCAATGGAAACGAAACAACCACTGCTTAAACTAGTTTCATTTTACTTTTTATATTTGTGTTTAATAGAGCTGCTTAATTAGGTTGAGACAAACTGAGAGTGTTTATCCTCTATAGTTATAAGAAAAAACATATAATAATAATAATAATAATAATATTTTTTTAAAATATTGTAGCCATATATTTGAGAATGGTATTATATCAATGTCCATAAAATGGTTAAATAGTTGTCCCTTTCTACTGCCTTTGATGTTACAGTTCAATATAGCTGCTAGTAAATGGTTTGGGACTTCTCTAGTGATGCCTCCAGCTAATCAGAATTGTCATGATTTCATCAAAATCACATGGCATCCCCGAGTCATTGGCTACTTTCAAATCTCTGTTGTTTTGTGTCAACCGTGCAACTGCCATTGAGATGAATGTGAACGACAACTGTGCCTCAACAAACTGACACGACCAATCACACATTCAAAAGTCAACCATGTACACACAATCACTCCATAATAAACAACAGACATAATAGAAGCAAACATGTCGGTAGAGAGGGGCACATATGCACACACATTATGTAAATGTTCAAAAGCTGTAATTGTCAAACACTGTCTCTATATGAATATGCTTTCAGGGTTTGTGTATGTGTGTGCAGTCAGAAGTATTTGGATTGGGTTTCTCTGCACTGGCTCTCCTTGACACTTTGTTTATCAGTGTATGGCAGGCAGGAAAAAAAACATTAGATGTAATCGCGGAGAAGGCTAGCTCAGAGCACACGGCGCATAAGATTTACATGATGACAAACAAATCAAAGCAAACATAAAATAACCCCATACCAGGCTGCCATGATTTGGCTATACTTTGACTAAAACTAGTGGAAAATATCACCGAAATGCTAGTTATGATACAGGCTAAAAATGAAATTCTAAGTCAAATTGACTCTATTTTAATCCAAAATTATAAGGGGAAGTGGGTCATTTGTATTAAAGCAGCACTATGTAACTTTTTCTGTGTTCGAAATTTGCAAAATGTATATAATGAGCGATTACATCATGAATTAATCTTCCAAACCACGTTTTTGTCTTATTCCGAATCACTACGGTGCACTTATAATAAGTACTTATATTTGGACTATTGTAGCCTGGTCGGGTCATTATTATTATTATTATTAGTAGTAGTAGTAGTAGTATCAACAATCATTTGCAAAACAGTCTCATTTTATTCTTGTATTTTATTTTATAATGATAATAATAATAATAATAATAATAATCTTTAACTGCTGTTATATTATTTGCATAAACAATTTTTTTTAATGTTTGTGTTAAATGACAAGGGGATGCTAGGTTAAAACAATAATAATAATGGGATACTAGGTTAAAACAACAACAACAACAACAATAATAATAATATGTTATTATTAATATGTAATTATTAATATGCAATTATTAATGTGCAATTATTATTATAATTATAATAATAATAATTATTATTATTTACAGAGTAACATCCTCATATGGTTGTTTGTTTGTTTTATATTGGTAATTAATATAATCATATCAGATTACATTCCTGTGATACATGTATGGAAAGGAATTGAAAATGGTTTTTAGCCACACAGAGTTCAGTAACTGCAGAAAAAAAAACAACATTACATGAAACATCAGTCAAAATAAAATAAATAAATAAATAACCAACCAACCAACCAACCAAACAAACAAACAAACAAACAAACAAATAAATAAATAATAAATAAGCAAATAAATAAATAAATAAATAAATAAAACTGCCATGATCTCTTGTGTAATTGTGCTATTTGGTCTCTTGGTCCAGAAAAATACCCTGTGGAGTCCTCTTGTAATTAGTGCCATGGTTTTCTTCTAATGCAGGTCTAGATAACTGAAAATACACAGAGGTATCTGGAAATCGCATAAAGAGCACACACTGATCATGCTGAATGAATGGCCAACTACTGGTGAGGACAGCACCATGAGGGATGTATTAAAGAGAATAACAGAGAAATAAAGAGAGGGAAACAAGCCTGCATCACCTAGTGTTCAACCCTTCTGTGCAACAATGTTTCCACACAATGCCACTTTTTTTTTTTTGAGTGGGTTGAAGCAATGACTTGCTTCACACAGTATGGCGGGACTACGGTATTAACCTAATCTCCCTTCACAAAAACATGTGAGAGAGTGAATAATAGTACCTTTGCTATACCAACCTGATTTGATAAATCTGAATTATTTCATAATATGTGGGAGTTTGAATGTAGTATGTAAAAACTGGAGGGAACAACGAGAGAAACAAACAGCAGGTGGCGTTAACTACAACGAATTGTAGTTTTTTTTCACAAAGAATTGTGGTTGCGTTTATGTCGTGAATTAACTATCACTATGTCATTGTTCTTGAGTTATGTAACAAAATTTTGCTTCCAATGATTTTAATCCCAAATATTCTGTTTTAATACTCGGTTTTCAACTTTTAGAAACGCAGGAAACCCCACCAAGACCAGCCCAGAGACCCTAGTGATAAATAAAGTCTAAAAACTTTCATTAAAAACATAGGTCGCATTCCATACTCAGATTGATATTAATATTATATAATAATTGTGTGTGTGTGTGTGTATATATATATATATATATATATATATATATATATATA
>NW_015626034.1:1407265-1412978 GCF_001515625.1 Sinocyclocheilus rhinocerous | reverse complement strand
TATATATATATATATATATATATATATATATATATATAGTATAATGCATACTACATGTACATATATTTAAATAATTTAACAATTTAATGACAAACTCAAAAAATACTAGAAGAACTATGCATGCTTTATATTCATGGCAGATCTTTAAAAAGCCCTAAACACATAGCATCTACACAGAAAAGTCACAAAACATGTACAGAAATGTAAAGAATAAGAAATGTTTGATACTTCATAATCTAAAATTATAATACAGGTCATACATAAAGTGATTGAAATCCCCAAATGTTTTACTTCATGATATATAGTGCATCATGTTTCTATATAGGCTTAACTGTCTGTGTGTGACCAGTGTGATTTGACGGACGTCGACACGAACCAATAGCGTCATTAGTGAAAGCCAAGACGCTCTTCACTCCACCAATCAGCGCTTAGAGGAGGTGGGACTTTTGGTCCTCTGCTGCCGTGTAATTCGTGCAGTACAATTAGTTATAGCGCACGCCCGGACAACAGAGCAAAGGCTGGGTACCACTCGGACGGGAGAGAGCTTTTCTTTTGATTCAGTGTTTTTAAAAGGAACTTTCTGATGACGGCTGTTCTTTTCTTTTGAGCGCAAATGATCGCGCGCGCACGTATATCGCCATTTTACACCAGCGCGTGCCCTGGACGTAAAATGTTATCGGGATGAATCCCCCGCTGCTTTCCATCGGTAAGCAAAACGAGATGTGCTTGACTTAGCTTTGTTTGCCGACAAATAACATGAGCGGCATCCGTTGTCTGGAATCCGAATGAAAGCCTGCGCATTGCGGTGCGGTTTGTTTTCGTTTCATCTCGTATTTTGGAGCGTCGGGCATCCCCTCCTCTCCCACGCATCACTTAATCGATAATCGATTGCATGGACTTGGGACAGATGTTAAGCTTTCTTCTGTGCCATCATCGCTGCATGTGATACATCGCAGCTCTATTTGGAACATCACTGGCTTTCCTGTGTCATAAATGAAAAACAAACCCTACCCTCTAAAATTCACACCACCATGGGAGAAGAATGCTGGCTTTGGAAGGAAACACAAGTCTTGCACGAGAAACCACACCAAAATAATCGCCAACCCTGGAATTGTGATGAAAGTGCTACGGCGGAAGAAGATCATCATGCTTCTGGCCTATTTTCTGCTGGTGGCTTTGACCATGCTGAACCTGGCTAATTACAAATGGACCAAAGAGCCACAGCAGTGCAACCAGCCGATGCAGGGAGTGAACTTCCAAAGCAGATCAGACATCCGTTATCTTTACAAAGCCCCGCAGGTCAAGAAAAGGCAGCTGGTGTACGTGTTGACCACTTGGAGGTCCGGCTCGTCCTTTTTCGGGGAGCTCTTCAACCAAAACCCAGATGTGTTTTTCTTGTATGAGCCCATGTGGCACATTTGGCAGAAGCTGTACCCGGGGGACGCCGTGTCCCTCCAAGGAGCGGCCAGGGACATGCTGAGCTCTCTTTACAGGTGCGACTTCTCCGTTTTTCAGCTGTACAACAGTCCTGGGGGCAAGAACATAACCACTCTCGGACTGTTTGGGGCCGCCATCAACAAGGTCATCTGCTCCTCCCCCTTCTGTACGTCCTACAGGAAGGATGTGGTGGGAATGGTGGACGAAAAGGTTTGTAGAAAGTGCCCTCCACAGAGTCTTCAGATGCTGGAGGAGGAGTGTCTAAAGTACAACACTATCGTGATCAAGGGAGTTCGCATTTTGGACGTCAACGTTCTGGCCTCCCTAATGGAGGACCCTTCTTTGAATCTGAAAGTGATCCATTTGGTGCGAGACCCCAGGGCGGTGGCCAACTCCAGGATTAAATCCCGGCACGGACTCATACGGGAGAATTTGCAAGTCGTACGCAGCAGAGACCCCAAGCTTCGCCGTGTGCCATTCGTGGACCCCAACCACAAAATGAACAAAAAAGACGGGTCAGATTACCACTCCATTGGAGCCATGGAGGTGATCTGCGAACAAATGTCTAGAACTCTGAAAACCGCTCTTCACCCTCCCACCTGGTTCAAAGGCAAATACATGACGGTACGCTACGAGGACCTGGTGGAGAACCCCATTAAAACTGTTCGGAATGTTTACCGCTTCGCTAATCTTTCAGCCAATCACGACATTGAGATCTTTGCTATGAATATGACGACAGGACCGAACGCCTCCACCAAACCGTTCATCGTGTCCTCCAGGAACGCCACGCAAGCGGCCAGCGCCTGGAGAACTGTGTTGAACTACCAGCAGATCAGACAGGTGGAGGAGTACTGTCAGCATGCCATGTCTCTGCTGGGATACCTGCGCGTCCGCAGTTTAACCCAACCTTCTGGGTAGTAACCCAACCGCTGGGTCAAAACAACACAATAGCTGGGTTTGTCCCTATTTTACCCAGCACTGGGTTGTATTTAACCCAGCATTTTTTAGAGTGTACTATTACCTTTCTGTAACTGAATATCCATCCATCCATCCATCCTGATTTCTTTGGTAATATCACTTTAACTAACAAAAGCCAGTTCCTTAATGACATCATCCTTCAGGAAGTGAACTTATTTTCATCAAGAAAACAGCAGTACACAAAAAAATGCTGGGTTAAAAAGGGACAAACACAGCTATTGGGTCAAAACAACCCAATAGCTGGGTTTGTCCCTTTTTAACCCAGCATTTTTTAGAGTGTAGCATTATTAGTGGTGTACTTGATGATTTTTGTGATGTTTTGTGCTATTATTCGGTTTGTACACTCAGCATTCCATTTTTTTTGTGATATAATGACAGAAATCATTAACTGTAAGTTGCAGCCCTCATGCAAGTCAGTCTCTCTGAGCTATGGCTAAATTTAGCTCTTCATTTCTTATCTGTTATGTAAGATCTAATTAAATTTTAGGTGCTTGAGCTCGACCTGATATTTCTAAGATTTTTCTACACTCCTTAATAGAAATGCTTAGAAGTTAGGGAGCTTCAGATACTGCGTAACAGGAATGACCCAATCACTGCATTAGCGGGGTTTATGTAAGACGTTTTGTAAGTCACTCTCAGCTGCGTGCTTTCTTTCAGTTCCACTTCTAAGGCCATACAAGAAGTCTGGGTTTCCCTTTTTTGATGCAGAATTGTTGTCATTAATACACATAAGGTTAGTGAAGGAATGATAACTCTTTGCCGTGCCCTGATTTGAATGTGGCCCGTAGAACTGCATTCTTAAAACACATCCAGCAGGTTTTAATTTAGCTCATTTCTCGGCATGCAAGTCTGGTTTAATCAAAGAGGAAATGAATTTGTGATTACAGTATATGATTCTCTGAACATTTCTATGAGTATCTTCACTTCTGGGTTTGGTAGGCATGTAGATATCCCAGCATCTTCAAAAATACAGCCTCCCTTGTAACAAAAGAGCACGACACTTTGACAGTATGCAAATATTTTAACATATAATCTGCATTTCCTTCCTTTATGTTAAACTCTGCTGGAAATCTGGACAGATTCACTATAGACTGATGGCTGTGTTTATCATCTCCTGGTCTCACATTTGCGTCGTAAGTTTATCATTTAAATCACAGGGCGTATTGACACATTTTAATTGAAAATCTCGCTTTCTCAAAGTATCACTAGGTCACACTACGTTTAATGTTCCATTCACGTCTTCAAATGCAGGAGAATGGGAATGCAAATGTCTAGAAGATTTTCTTTCACTGTGTAACTTCAAATTTGCTTCAATACAACAAAATTCAAAGGGACATGATTGCAGAAATGCAGTAGATAGTATTTAACATTTGGATTTAGGATTATTTACTGTTTCTAATTGATGACAAAATATTCTGTTGCATGGCCTGAAGTAATTTTGCATATTTAAAGTTTGTAAAGAATATTTAAAATGTTATTTAGAACCATCTTTTCTTTAAAGAATCCTGTGGGGGGGAAAAAAGTATCATGGTTTCCACAAAATATTATAGGCAGCGCAATTGTTTCCAACACTGATAATAAGGAATGTTATTTGAGCAGAAAATCAGCATATTAGAGTGGTTTCTGAAGGATCATGTGACACTGAAGACTGGAGTAAATATGCTGTAAATTCAGCTTTGCATCACAAAAATAAATAAAAATTTTAAATATAGTAAAACAGAAAACAGTTATTTTAAATTATAATAATATTTCACAATATTATTTTTTTATGTATTTTTGATCAAATAAATACAGCCTTGGTAAGCATAAAATACCTCTTTTAAAAAAAATACTGTGTGTGTATGTATATGTGTATGTAAAATGTATGTGTGTTTGTGTGCTTTGCTGTATCTGCACCAATAGCTGTTTTTATATTATAAACTAGGTTACCATTACGCATCTATAGTGACGTCTGTACCAGTGCAAAAGCTATTTTAAGAGCCAAGCGTCTGTAATATAAGGGAAACAACAATGGCAGCTGCTCTGTTCCTAACATGTCATTGATGTAGACGCTTTTTAAACTGTCAACTGCAGTAGACCACAAATCTTAGACAATCAGTCTGTCTCTCAGGGGTATCCAGTGACTGAATCCTTGATTCTGTGAAGTCGGCTGCAGCGTCTCTGGTGCTATTACAGCAGTGTTTGTGTGTGTGTGAGAGCGACTGAGCGATGGGAAACCACGAGAGAGCAGCCTCTGTTCTCCACAAATAGCAGCTGCGGGTGGGGAGGCCCCTGAGGGGTCGTAGTAGGGGGCCGAATGTGGAGTGGGTGTTGAATGGCTGGGCTTGAAGATCTGTTGGCGCTCAATGTGGGTCCCGGCAAGTGCCCTGGCCCTTATCCTGCTGCTGTAAACGGAACACGAGGTGACAGAGAAACCTGAAATGACTTCTGGGATGTCGCTGATGGCATTATGACCTCCTAATGATACTGTTACACTTTCAGTAACGCAGGATGTTTAGAATCAGGTGTTTACTGTAAATATATGCTTCTAGTGAAATGTTTTGACACACATGACTGAAAAACTTTTTAGACTCTTGACTGGTTGTCATGAATATGGACTACTGAAATTTTGGTTCCGTGGTATACCACGGAAAAACCTAATATGATATTAAAAATAATCACATATTAAATGGTTGTAGTTTTACCACAATTTTCTAATGTAATTACACTATAATATAAATAGATTTTATAATACAAACAAATTAGTATTCATTGTTTTGTTAAAGGGTTAGTTGACCCAAAAATGAAAATTCTGTCATTAATTACTCACCCTCATGTCAGCGTTGTTTACGTTCAGGAGAAAACGCGCGCATATGCTTTATTCTCAAATGATTAATGTTAACAACATCAGCATTGGTGACTATGAGTATAGTGTGTATTAGCGTGTAGATTTCAATTTCTACACAGTCTAATCTAATTGTCATACTCTTCGAATTCCATATTAAGAGATTCTTTTAACCCAAAAAGCAAATTATGCTCCCTTCGAACTGGTTTTCTTTAAAATACAAATCTTGTGTAATCCCAGGCTATCTGTAATCAGAAGCACATTTATAACTGGAATATCATTTAAGTTTCATTCACATGTGTTTCATAAACAGATAATCCTTTATGGATTACAATCCGCCATCAAAATGATACATTTAATTATTCCAGCTGCTGTAAGAAAAGATTATAAACGATTGGCCACCTGCAGGATCCTCACATGCGATAGCCTAGTAGCCGGGACAACTTCTTTATGTTTACAGAAGTGACGTAATGA
>NW_015626034.1:1405842-1406423 GCF_001515625.1 Sinocyclocheilus rhinocerous | reverse complement strand
TTCTGGCTGCTGTGAGAAAAGGCTATAAACGATCGGCCACCTGCAGGATCCTCACATGCGGTAGCCTAGTAGCCGGGACAACTTCTTTATGTTTACAGACATGACGTAATGACGACATGCTCAAATTTCCCGTGAAAACCTACCCGTACCACTCAAATTAGAAAGCATTATTATAAGCTAACCGTTAGAATCGGGCTAAAGTAAGGCGATAGTTTTGAACACTGGCTGGTTATGTACTTGCTCAAATATTGATTTCGGATAATTTCTAACCAAAAAAAGTTATGGACTGCAGCTTTAACGTGAACAATGCTGATACATGCCTCGTGGTACTCGTCGTGGAAGACGGTAATTCAGGGAGAAGAATCGTTGAACAAATTATGTTATTTTTGTTTTCTTTGCGCACAAAAAATATTCTCGTAGCTTCGCAAAATTGAAGTTGAGCCACTGATGTCACATATTTTACCAATGTCCTTGCTACGTTTCTGGACCTGGGAACGTTGCGTTGCTGTCTATGCAGGGTTAGAAAGCTCTCAGATTTCATAAAAAATATCTTAATTTGTGTTCCGAAGATGAACGAAGGT
>NW_015626034.1:1367146-1405013 GCF_001515625.1 Sinocyclocheilus rhinocerous | reverse complement strand
CATTACCATAAATCTCGCTACCAATGGTGATTCAATCTAAAGATCGGTTAGCTCATATCACATCAAACCATTCAAATTATTATTATTGTTATACTTTATTCTCAAATCATTAATGTTAACAACATCAGCATTGGTGACTATGAGTATAGTGTGTATTAGCGTGTAGATTTCAATTTCTGCACAGTCAAATCTCATTGTCATACTCTTCGAATTTCATATTAAGAAATTATTTTAACCATTTTTTAAAGATCATTATTTTGTGTATTTGGTGTAACAGAATATGTTGACATGCTTAAAAATATCTTAATTTGTGTTCCGAAGATGAAGGTCTTACGGGTTTGGAACGACATGAGGGTGAGTAATTAATGACAGATTTTTCATTTTGGGGTGAACTATCCCTTTAATATCTGTCACAAATAATTTTATTGCAAATAAATTAATTTTTTTTAGTAATACAAATATTAAGCAGAAAACGACTGTTTTTAACATTGATAATAATAATAAATGTTTCTTGAGCAAATCAGCATATTAGAATAATTTCTGAAGTATGTTGTGACACTGAAGATGGAGTAATGATGCTGAAGCTTCAGCTTTGCATCACATGAATAAATTACATTTTAAAATAGCAGAAAACGACTGTTTTTAACATTGATAATAATAATAAATGTTTCTTGAGCAAATCAGCATATTAGAATGATTTCTGAAGTGACATTGAAGATGGAGTAATGATGCTGAAGCTTCAGCTTTGCATCACATGAATAAATTACATTTTAAAATATATTAAAATAGAGAAAAATTATTTTAATTTGTAATAATGCTATATAAAATTACTGCTTTTGCTGTATTTTTACAAAATCTAATTAAATGCAGCTTTGGTGAGAATAAGAGACTTCTTTCAAACTTTTGAACAGCAGTGTATGTATTTATACTGTATAAAAGTTTTAAAAACTTTGCTCATATTGTATTTACTATTGGAAATATGCATCTTAATTTGCACTCCAGTGTAAATAAGTACTTACGCTAAACAGAAACGGATATTTGCATTTTTTTCTATGAGATATTTTCTAATAGATACGGTGAGGAGAAGAGGGGACAGTGGTGTGTTGAGTCTTGTGAGATTCACATTCAATAATCATATACTGTTTGGTTATTTGGAGTCCTGTAGTGACCCTGTTTTTATCCCTAACTTTTTTTTTTAGAGGCAAATGTGGATCTTGTGTGTATACTAAGCACACGGTGGCAAATATTAAAAATTTGAATGTAAATAAGTTTTTTTTATTTTTGTTTTTATTTTGAGAAAGTGTATTCATTGACTGGCAATGTATATACAGTATACCAAATATTCAGAAATGTCAACACTTGTTTTGACAATGCTGGGTTTGTCACATAAGAATATAATGCTGACTTTAACAGCTTGAAGAGGCTGAGAAGTAAAATTAGCAAGTCGAAACAAAGTCAGCAATTAGGTGACAGCACTATAAACACACACACACACACACACACACTCAAGCATGGGATAAACATGAGGTTCGTGAGTGGTAATTTGACTGGCTGCTTTTGTGACTGCAAATGTTTTTAACACTCCAAATTCAGTCTCATTGTCAACTACTGCCACACTCTTTGCTAAGGCCACAGAGACAGTCCTCAATGCAGTTGTCATGGTTACTTGGTCAGTGATGCCCATCATGCAAATGGAGCAGATGGTGACCATGCAGACGAGGACAGCTGAGAAGATGGAGTGTATTTAGATGGCCTGGGGGAATGAAATGATCCAAAAGGAATCTTTCCCTAACAAAATCCCTGCTAATTCCCAATAAGCACTAATTAGGCCTATACCAATCCCCTTTTTGTCCCTCGTGAGTGGTAATTTGACTGGCTGCTTTTGTGACTGCAAATGTTTTTAACACTCCAAATTCAGTCTCATTGTCAACTACTGCCACACTCTTTGCTAAGGCCACAGAGACAGTCCTCAATGCAGTTGTCATGGTTACTTGGTCAGTGATGCCCATCATGCAAATGGAGCAGATGGTGACCATGCAGACGAGGACAGCTGAGAAGATGGAGTGTATTTAGATGGCCTGGGGGAATGAAATGATCCAAAAGGAATCTTTCCCTAACAAAATCCCTGCTA
Source organism: Sinocyclocheilus rhinocerous (assembly GCF_001515625.1). Taxonomy (NCBI): domain Eukaryota; kingdom Metazoa; phylum Chordata; class Actinopteri; order Cypriniformes; family Cyprinidae; genus Sinocyclocheilus; species Sinocyclocheilus rhinocerous. The sequence goes on along the minus strand of NW_015626034.1, from coordinate 1,402,882 downwards.
ACTACCAATAAGCACTAATTAGGCCTATACCAATCCCCTTCATTTTTGTCCCTTTTTTTTTTTTTAAATCGTGAAGCCATGTTGTCCATATTTTTGGATGTCTTTTCCAAGCAGTTTAGCGATCGTTAGCAGCATTGGTTAGGTAAAATGCATGTTGAATCATCTAAGTGTTAATGCATTGGAGTTTTAGTGCCATGATTAGCAGAGCTCTTGTCGTATCTTAGTGAACACTGGAGAGCTTTAGTCTCATCTCAGATGCAGACATGCATATGCATCGACTCGTCTCTCCGCTGACCTCGGCGTGAAGTGTAATTAGCATACTGCCTGCTCTAAGTATGCTAATTTCACTGCTTTGCTTCCACTTACAACCTATCTCGTGATTAAAAATTTATGAGAACCTATTTGATTGAGGAACCTGTGATCTTAGATCCATGGGTTATGAAAGCACAATGATTATTTATTTTTGGTCATGTGGTTCTCATACGTTATGTATACTAATACAAATATAAACCCCTTAGGCTATAGAGAAACAAGTGCGCATCCATCTTTAGAATTATGTCTTTGAACTTCAGTTTGTAGCTCATCACTGTTGAATTGTAATTAGTTGGTGGATTTACTTATTATAGAGTTAACAAAAGTTATAATGAGCATTGTAATGTTTGAAGCAAATGTCATAAATGTCAGTAGAACAGGAAGATTTTTAATTTATAAACAGTTGTTATCAGGGCCGCAGTAAGGTACAAGACCTTTATCATGAACCCCCAGCTGAAATCACAATTGGGGCCAGCTTGAGCCTGGAACAAAAGGTCCATTTGTCCCCCTTATCGGTGACCCTGTTTCTAATATGCCTGGAGCGAGGAGCAGTTTTATTGAAAATGCAGAGTTCCAGAGTGTTTTTTTTTTCGTCTATAGGGATCATTGGGAGCAGGGTCTCTCTTAACAGCAACTGGGGAACAGAAAATGAAAACTTGGAGTGATTAAAGAACTATTGTTAAAATTGTTGTTACTCCACTTTTGATGCTGTTCTGTTTCATTTTCAGTACTAGTACATGTTCTTGTTTATTTAAAGGGAGAGTTCATTCAAAACAGACAAGTTTGTCATTTTCTTAGCCTCATGTTTTTCCAAGCCTATATGCCTTTCTGTCCTCTGCTGGAACTCAAAAGTCGATATTCTGAAGAGTGCTTCAACTGTCTTTCTCTATAACAGGAACTCTATAACAATACCAGTCTGTGGGGTACAAAACAACATTGGACACCATTGGCTTTTATTGTATGGACACAAACACAAAGGTAAAAGTATCTTCTTTTGTGTTCCACAGAAGGAAGTCAGTCATACAAGTTTGGAACAAAATGAGGTTGAGCATACGAACATACTGTATGCGCACTAGAAAGTTTTATCTTTGTCTAGTGCCTGCACTATTTCTCTCCAGAAGTTATGTACAATAAAAATATACTAGAGTATCGGGTATCTCTTAATTCACCCACAAGCATTCGTCAACATCGTCTATTGTTGTTGCTGACTCCAGGGGCCTATACCTTAAAACTTGTTTATCTGGCTAGCCAGCTGAGTTCCAGTTTAATTTGTGTGTGGGTTTTAGGCATCATATGGCTAAGCTTTTAGCGGTGTTCAGTAATGGCTAACTTTCTCCGGGGCAGGTTACGCTCTGGATAAGAGATCTCAAACTGAAATTAGACCAATCAGCTGTGAGCAAAGAGACACATCTTTGACACAATGAAGCCACTCCAAATTAAAGGTCACTACATCGTAAAAGATTTTTAAATCACCTGTAAGTAAATGAAAAAAGACATTTGAGCGTGTTGAGCTCCAGGTTGTTGAGACTGCACCAGACAGCCAGCTCTTTAACCTCCTGACTGTAAGCAGACTCGTCACCATCCTGAATGAGGCAGATGAGTGTGGTGTCGTCTGCAAACTTCAGGAGCTTGACAGAGGGGTCTTTAGAGGTGCCGTCGTTGGTGTACAGGGAGATAATGTCATCTCATTGTACCCAGATTTTGAAAATGGTTATTATCGCGTTTATAGAGCAAACTTTTTGCTGATTGTTTACAGTGTAATCGGAAATTACTCCCATCATTCCCATCATGGGGCGTAGGAAAAAAGGTAGCAGTCTCTTTTGCAAAGCCTAAACTCACGTCAATTCAACTCTGTGAAATGTCTATTGAGTGTGAATAGGTCTGGGAAGTGAAGATTACATCTGCTGAGACTTCATTTTAGTCCAGAGCCAGACAGACAGAAGTGTGAGTAACACGGCATGACATGATCCTTTGAGCCGCTCTCGCTCAAAGCCAGTCCACAATAGACAGTGGCAGAGTAGCAGGTGGCTCTGAAAGAGAGAGATAGAGATGGACAGAGTAACAGGAGAAGTGAGAGTGTGTCTGATGCTGGGACAATGGCATCTTGACCTATATCGGATTCTCTGCGGGATGCCTGTGAAGATAAGGCTAGTCGGGAATTTGCAGTGGTTTTCCCACTGGCTCAGAAGACACAAGGAAATCTTTTCGGAATCAGGGGTCTGAAGTAATACATGCGTATGAAACAAAACTGCTCCTTATTACAATTATGCAACAAAAATATGAATTAGTTATAGCATTATAAATGCCAGACTGAACAATCGAACACTCATTCTGTAACAAAAAGCTCTCTGAGATGGCTTACAAAAATAGGGCAGATAAGAGACTGATATACAAAGACACATGTATTCTATATTATGAAATTCCGAGTGAATGGGATACTAGGTTACTGCTTTATGAATACTGCATAGTATCTACTATATACTTTTATATAAAATAATAGGAAAAAATACACGTTTTTTGTAATAGTGTGTGAATCAGAACCAGCGTTAGTAAAAAAAAAAATCAATAATAATTATTTATTAAATTAATTATTCATTCATTCATTAAAATATATTTTTAATTAAACTAAAAAATAAAAACTATTAAAAAACAAAAAAATATATTTTTTGTTAAATGAAATAAAAATATAAATACTCAAAAAATTAAAACACACTTCTGAGATGTTGCCTTAATCGGCAACTAAGTGAAATAAAATAAGTTTAAGTTCCAAGACTAACATTTCTAAAATTATAACTAAAAAAATAAAAAAATAAAGAATCAAAATAAACTAAAGTCGACTATAATCAAAATGAAAATATGTTGTAAAAGTATATAAATAATATTAAAATAACACTGATCAGAATGTATTCTGCAATGATAAATATTTCAAACCCTGACCTCATTACTTTGCATAATGCAAAAAATAGTGGTGTTATCATTTTGGGAATAAAAAATGTTATTTTGTGATTAAACTGATAATATAGTTAGTTTATTTATTTAAGCGTGGCTGTAATGCTTCTGCTTCATTCTTCACACTGGAATTGGAAGGTCAGTTGGGCAGAAAATGCACATACATGCTATACACTGCAGAAATAGTCAAAGTAGAGTGGTATTTAATAGACTGAGATGAGTAAAGGAAAAGTAACACTGTTAAACCACATTAATTATTCAACTTCTCATTTCATAATTAACCTACATACTTTTTTTAAAAAGAGATATCAACTTTGATTTCCGTTTTTCATTCGTGTGCTTTTTCAAAGTTTTAGGCTTGTGTGAAGAACAGACCAAAATAAGTCATTATTCACTGAAAATTTCCCCTCAGTAGATCTCAAAGCTCATTCATATTCGTGAACATTTCAACTTATTACCTTGCGATAAGTTATGAAATGACAATGGCGATGGCAGACAATGGCATTTGAATGACAGAAGTTGAAAACTGGTGTGACGTGTCAGAGCCCCTCATTTGAATATATGCAAATGAGATTTGAATCCGCAGTGGACAAGACGATTTTTTTTTACAAATGAACGACTCTCGAGTTTTTGGTCTGTTGGCTTGTCATCTCCAGTCCTCATTGAGTTTCACAGTGTCCCAGAGCAATGTGAACAAACTGACTTAGTGTTCTTTTGAAGGAAGAAACAGTCAGACAGCTTGAGGGTGAGTAATAAAGGAATTTTTCTTTTTAGGACTTCCTTTAAAATAATGTTCCCAGAACATTGGTTGAATTCTTCACACATACTTTGCATTCAACTATCCTGCCACACAAAATGCAAATGAAATCAGGCCTCTTAGATTATGATCTGTCTTGTGACAGACAGGCTTGTCTCAAAAATACTCAGATGCAGTCAAAACAGAGTGTGAAAATTGATATCAAAACTGACCGAACCAAAAAGTTACCGTATTTTGTTTTTCGAGAACAGTATTGTGGAGTTGACTATAGGTGGATGCCTAATTGTTGTGGTGTCTCAGTGTCTAATTTTTTTGAGCTTAGGTGTAACCTACGTAGAATTGTTTGTCAGCAAGAATAATAAAAATGACTGAAATTTGCCCTCAAGACACCTACTGAATGACAGTGTGTTGTCTTTACAGGGTGTGATCCACAAAGAACCTTTTATGCTGTCCTGGTCTTCTGTTCACTTCACTCATTATTGTTATCAGAGTTTTGGCAATATCTTTGATATATGACAGAGAACAAAGGAATAGTTTCAAAACAACTATGCAATGCATGCTGTTCCAACCTAGTATTATATTATTTTCTCTGTGAAAAGAGATCTATAGATAGAATGTCCTTGGGCAGTTCTTACGTACAATGAAAGTGGAACCCCCCCCATACACACACCCTACTATTTATTGTATTTAATAGTGTAGCAAACCAGTTTTCTGTAATTAAAATACTTTTAATTATGTGTGCATTATGGCAAGTTAGTTTCAAAGTGACAAGTGAGAGAAAAAAGAAAAGCATCCAAGTGACATTCCTCCTCCTATTCATCTCCCTCTTTCTCTCTCTCTCTCTCTTTCTCGCTCTCTCCATCTCTCTCTCTCTGTCAGAGGTTACAGAGTTCAGCTCTCCGTGGAGTGAAGTGGAGGCCTGTGTAATGAGTAAGGGGGGCCTGGGGGTTTTAATTGCTCTGGTCCTCCTCGCTGTAGTGTGTTAATTATACAGGGGGGATAATTTTGCTGAGAAAACTATAGATAATTAGTATAGTTTTCATAGTATAGACAGGGGCAGAGAAAAACTGGTTTTGTGACATCAAATCCAGATATTGTTTTGCAAAGTCAGCGAGACAAAAACTTGAGAATTTGTGATGCGTTTAAAGAACCATCTGCCCACATACATTCAACAGCATGTCTGCTGAATAGCGCTGCACACTTAAACATAGCTCTTCCCTGAAAAGACACAACAAAAAGTACAAAAGAAAACATTTCAAGAATAACCCGTATGCTGATATTTTCGGAAAATGTGAAGAATCTTTACATTGCACTTCCCCATCAATATTTTTTCCCCATACATGACAGATAACAGCTACTAGATCTGATCCCAAACTTTTGGTAGTGTATTGGCTAATTACACTGTTAATATGATCATACCTGTCTACACTCTTGAAAAAAATAAAGGTTCTTTATTGGCATCGATGGCTCCATTTTTGGGGAACCAAAAATGGTTCTTTTATGGTATCGCAGTGAAAACCCCTATTTGGAAACTTTATTTTTCAGAGTGTATCATATGTTGATATCACATAACCACTTTTGGACACATCTGAATCAAAATGAGGTTATAAAGAGCTTAATAAGCTAACTTTTTACATAAAATCCCACAAAATATACTCTGGTATGTTCCTTTTTTACTAGGTGGCCAGAATATCCTTGGAATAGAGCTGCATGAACATTCTTCAAACATTCTCCTTTTGTGTTCCACAGAATATTGGTTTGAAACAACATTCAACCAATGAATATTTTTTATTTTTATTCTATCCATATTTTTTTCTTTAAAAAAAAAAGCACACAATCCACACCCCATAATGACAAAAAAACAAAACAAAACAAAAAAAAAAACAGATTTGCGATAACTTTACAAATGTATTAATATTATTTTAAGGCTTCACTCTCTGTCCATTTATCTCTGAAATAGATCTACTTCACATAATTCCTCTTTTACACATACTCACTAATGTGCTGATGCTATTTCGGGTGAGGAACTGAAACCACTTTTAGACAGCTAGACAAATACCTAAAGGGATAGTTCACCCAAAAATGAAAATTCTGTCATTAATTGCTCACCCTCATGTCGTTCCAAACCCATAAGACCTTCGTTCATCTTTGGAACACAAGTTAAGATATTTTTGATTAAATCCGAGAGCTTTCTGGCCCTGCATAAGACAGCAACGTAACTGAAATGTTCCCAGGCCCAGAAACATAGTAAGGACATCGGTAAAACAGTCCATGTGACATCAGTGGTTCAACCTTAATTTTACGAAGCTACGAGAATACTTTCGGATTTGATCAAAAATATCTTAATTTGTGTTCTGAAAATGAACTTACGGGTCTTACGGGTTTGGAACGACATGAGGGTGAGTAATTAATGACAGAATTTTCATTTTTGGGTGAACTATCCCTTTAAGCACATACAGTACACATACAACTTTTAATCAACAATTATGTTTCTTTTCCAACCTCGTCTCATAAAAATAAGTACCTCTGGGTACTTTTCTGCAACACCGTTTTTACGTACCTTACTGCACATTTCGCTGAAGTTTCAAAGAGAAATGTCCACTGAGTGGCGCTGAAACACGGGTTCAATACGTGAAACCTGGCACGTTTTTATTACGTTGATATAGGTACGTATTGCTGTGTTTTTATTACGTTGCTTCTGGTATGTATTACGGTGGTTCATAATTCAAATATCCGGGGAGTGTCGCTAAAAGTTAATGCTCTAACACTACATGATAACAACTGCAAAACAGGTATAAAAACTGATTTGTTGAGGCAACAGTGCCATTTTGAACTTCCTTTTATGCAGGTTTGAACTGTTTTGTGGAACTGTAGTTTAACGGGATTTGTACCCGAGCTCTTCAACTCAAGTCAAACTCCATACTCAGGCCTGCACAGCAATGGAACACCATGAGCTACCGAACACCATGAGCTACCGAACAAACCTACTGAGTATGAAAACCCATTCGCTGGATATGTAATGCTAACGTTCAAAAGTGTCAGTTTTCAAATGTCGCAGCAAGTTAAAATTGTTTTGAATTCATAACATGATATTCCTCAAGTAATTGTCTGAAAATTATGCTTTATTAATCGAAACTGTGGACCTGCAAATCATACTTGATGTGAAAGGGAATAAAACTTGTTGGAGTTTTACTGCCTCTAGTGTTTATTTCAACTGGAAACTGCAGCGATTTTTATGTATAGGTACATTTTTTCAGTTCCTTTTCAGTCGGTCACACTCTCCTTCAGGGAACGAGGGTAACAAACGTAACCGAGACGTTCCCTTTCAGTCGGTCACTCTCAATGTCACGTTGGTAATGGCCGACGAATTGGGTCTCTCTAAGCGAGATCCCAATTCCCAATTCGTCAGTCATTATCGACGTGACGTCCCCGTTCCCTCCTTCAGGGAACGAGGGTTACACAAGTAACCGAGACGTTTTGCAGAAATGTATTTAGAGGCACGTATTTCCAATGAGCCTATGTTGGCAATATCCCATTGACATAAGCATACGACTGCAATATAACAGAATGTTTGAGCCAGCTGCGTTATTATTACAATTGAAAATAACTGTTTTCTGCTGTCATATATTTAAAATGTAATTTATTCTTATTATTATCTGTGTTGAAAACAGTTGTGTGTGTGTGAGAGAGAGAGAGAGCGAGCGAGCGAGAGAGACCCTGTAATGATATTTTTCATTACATACCCTGCTGAAAAAAACAGCTAAAACCAGCCTAAGCTGGTTGGCTGGTTTTAGCTGGTCATCCAGCCTGGTCTAGGCTGGTCATAGCTGGTCAGCAGGCTGGTGTCATATCCATGTCATTATACAAATTTGTGGTCTCATAAACCATATACCGCTGCTCGCACACATACATATGCATGTAATGCAAAATATCATTATAGGGTCGTAAATTACCATATAAGTTTTAACAGAACAAAAATAATAACCAGTTGGCTGGCAATGTTTGATCACAAATGTATTTATTTTCTTTACTTATTTACCCACTGCCACTGCCATTTTTTCGTGAATGACCATGCGGAGTGTGTTTTCAAGCTGAGTGTTGATCACCTTGATGTAGCAGATCAGAGCAGCATTATCAGAACACTCTGCAGGTGGTTAAGGCAGACCGGAAGCTGAGGCAAAACCTGAGGAAGAAGAGCAATGCAAACAAGAGTGCTTGATACACATACTGCACTGTAGTAAAATATGAAATTACAATGATTTTTGCCAATTTTTAACATTTTACTGTCAAAGAATATTATATGCCATATATTGCTGTATTATAGGTTCGGTAATGTTGCTAGAGCACAATAATGTTAAAAGTTTCATAAATATTGAATTGCAAACGCTAAGCTACGTAACTGTATATAATTGTCATTTCTCAGGTGTAGTTGACCGAGTAAATATACAGTTTAAGATATAAAATTTGGCCACACTGTTTATTGTTTGATATGGAATGCATTAGCTATAGGGCCGAAACATATTTCAAAACTTTTCTAAATGTTGGAGTTCATGTGTATTTGCACAAGAACATTTCAAAAGGCCTTTGGTTATTGACATACATGATGCTCACAGATTATATTTACTTTACAGTGACAGTGAAAAAATACACAGCAAGCCTTTCCCTCTCATGTGGGTTATAGTGCGCGTTTGAATATTGTTGACTCTGCACATTGACGGTAACATATAACCATGCACACAAATAATGCATTCATAACATGCTGTTAAGTCTATGAAAGAGAGTTGATTTCTCCTTGACATGAATATGTGTCTAATAATGGGGCGGCTTGGAAGGCAATGAATGCGTATCTTGGGATGTGCCCTAGAAATATCCACTTCAGTGAGAGCAAGCTACTTTGCTTCTAATCTTCTGCTTCCTGTCTCTGGTTACCACCAATGCTCTGTATTGTTTAAAAACATTTAGTAACCTGAATACACGGGCTGATACGGCAAGCGTTTCAGAGGGCTTTTTGTTAGGATGACCAGTGTTTGCAGAGGGTACCGCCATTGTGTGACACAATTGTGCAGCTGATTTTTTTTTCCCTTTTCCAGCAAACCAGACATGACAGTACACAGGAGCCTGACTCACAAAGTGCATTGTTCCTCAACAGTGTGACAGTGGTATTTCTGGATCTGGGCCAATGATTAAAAAAAAGCATCGTTTTGAAAGAAGGAAAATCTCCTCAGTTCTTCAGCAAATGCCACTGACTGCCACTGTATTACACATTTGTAAAATACTGTACAAGTGTAAGCTTCTAATCTGTCCTATAATCTGCGGTGTGTTTCCTGTACAACGATGTGACTCGCTGATTAACTATAGTACGATACATCATTGGAGAAACTAACAAGCTAGTTATGACTTTTTATATGTGACATTTCTGCTACACAGGTATTATGCACCGTTTTGTGACAGTTTGAAAGTGAAATGTCCAGTGAATGGTGCTGAAGCATGAATTCAACACATGACCATAGCCACGTTTTTGTTACGTTGGTACAGGCACATATTGCTGCGTTTTTATTACATTAATACTGGCATGTGTTGCGGCAGTTCATCTTCGGAACACAAATTAAGATATTTTTGATGAAATCTGAGACAGCAGCACAACTGAAATGTTCCCAGACCCAGAAACGTAGTTAGTACATCGATAAAACAGTTCATGTGACATCAGTGGCAATTCAATTTTGCGAAGCTACGAGAATACTTTTTGTGCGCAAAGAAAACAAAAATAACAATTTATTCAGCAATTCTTCTCCTCGAGTTACCGTCTTCCACCATTTTGGAGAGCACCACGACACATGTGTGCACTTTCCCCAGAACGTAATCAACGTAATCAGCATTGTTTACGTTCAGGAGAAAGCGCGTGCATGCTGTATATTTAGCAACAAATGCAATATTGCAATGATATTGGATTTTTGCCGATATCCGATATGCCGATAATTTTCAACTAATTTTGGCCGATAGCCGATGCTGATACCGATATATAATTATTTTTAATTTTTGGTTAGTTTTTAACAAGAACTTATTTGTTAGAATTAAATACACAATAATAAAGTTATTTTATAATGACAGTACATTGAAGATTTGGAAATAATTATAAATAAACTATATATTAATCACTGCATTTTTTTTTCAGAAGGATGCAGTGGTAACCTTAACATTTTATTTTATGATTTAACATTTGTAAATGGTCTAAAGCAAAAGAGATGTAAAAATTCTAAAATCTTTTAGATCGCATAATTTGTTTAAAATATATAACATATTACACTTTAATGAATAAATCAGTATATATAAAATTATTTAATTTAAGTGTTAAGTTTTTTTGTTGTTGTTCATGTAAGCTATAGCTTCTGACATTTAAATCAAAACATACTCATGATTTTATGGCATCAATTACTGCTTTATTTGTGACCCTGTCTGTGAAATCCAGGCTAAAGTCTCAAAATCTAATTATGAGATAACAAGCATCAAAGTTTGATTTCAACCATTCATTTCACTTTGATTTCAATCTTTGATATGGCCGTACTCAGTCAATATTAAAGATACAAAGGTTATATTTTCACAGAATGTTCTACATCTTTATAAAGGATGATTTTATGTAGAAAACAGTAAATCACAAAAAAATGGTTTTAGCTGGGTTTTCACAGGCAGGGTCACATTTAATCAGAAACACAGTCTAAATATTATTTGTGTATTTTGTTTTCATTTTATTAGAAGTAGGCCAACAGCGCCCCCTAGGGAATTAAAACGGGCATACTGAGCGGGCATTAGGACTGCCGCTGCTGCTACGGCACGTGCTATTACTGTTTACTCTATCATACACCGAATCCGTCATTCTGTATGTGCATTCTCAGTTTAAATGCAGCGATCCAAAACAGTGAATCCAATCACCATTCGGGCAAAACTTTGCTTCAAGAATGAGCCACAATGCTGACGTGATCTAATCGCTAGCACACCCTGAGCAGATGTGAGTTAATGTATTCCTCTTATCGGCAAGACATATCGGCACAATTTTTCATATCGTGCCGATGCCGATATTTACATTTAAAGCCATTATCGGCCGATTCCGATATTGGTCCAATAATATCGTGCATCCCTAATAAAAATGCATTCACTGATGCAACCATGCTAATTAGGGATGCACCGATACCACTTTTTCCAGTACTCGCCCGATACCGATACTTTTATTTTTGGTACTTGCCGATACCGAGTACCGATACCGATACTTTTATTGCATTTGTACATTTTTTAAATATTGGGTATAGAAACCAAAAGGGTATGTATAATGTTAGTTGGTTAACTTCATTTATCAAATAGATACAGCCAAACCAAAATTTATTCAGACACCTTCAACATTTCTCACATTATCACAGTTTATTCGCTATAGTTTAGAAAATGGTAATAAAATATGACAAGAACTCAGAGTTACACTGTGTGAGAACAAATTCATCTTGATAATATTAGATAATTTTGATAGAAAGGTATGTAATAGATTACGATCAACCAAATAATTCAGACAGCTGTTAATATGACATTATTTACACAACTATGAATACTTTGTCTGGCAACCCTTAGCCTTAATGACAGCCTGTAGTCTACTGGGCATGCTGTCACCCAGCTTCATGCAAACCTCAATTTCAGTTTTTTTCAGTTTCTGAATAATTTTTGGACCCAAATTTGTATAAATTTTACTGGTAGTCCACTGTATGAAAAATGAGTATGATTTGTCACAGTTTAGTTTATTTTGCTATCCTCACTTACATAAATGAACTATAGTGTCCTGCACCCACTAGTAAAAAAATATAAAAAATTATATCTGGTCTCTGAATCATTTTTGGTTTCACTGTATATCCTTCGGTTATTTTCACACTTAATTATGCCCATTAAAATGTATTTTACAAGTTTTTGTTACTTTCACTGTTCATTTTTTGCTCTATGGTACATCATCTTTAATTTAATAGCATTAGAGCAGCGGCTTAGTACTGTAATCACGCGCTTTGCTGTAATAATGCAGGGAACCACTCGTTATAAATCTCCTAACTGTGATATTTTCAGAAATAGAAGTCGCTAGTAGACATCCTTAACTCCTTTCTGCTGTCTGTTGTTCTGTTGTCTGTGTTTCTTTGTTTGAATATGGCGCTTATCACATGCTGTGTGGTATCGGCGTTTGGTATCGGGGCATTTTAGAGTATGAGTACATGAGCTCAGTATCGGGCCCGATACCGATACCAGTATCGGTATCGGTGCATCCCTAATGCTAATATATCTTCATTCGATGTGGGTTTGAGCAGTTTTGTCAAACCATAGTTTCACAGAATTCAAACCTGAGGGCTACAACTCTCAAGTGCGACACCATATTGCGTGAGCTTCCGAGCAAACCTACTCAGAAAACTCATGCATATGAAGCTGTATATGTTATACATTAACATTCAAAAGTATCAGTTTTCAAATCTCGCAGCAGGTTAAAAATGTTTTAACATCATAACATAATATTGTGCAAGGAATTGTGAGAAAATTAAGATTTCTTAATCAAATAAATCATAATTTGTGTGAAAAGTAATAAAAGTTGTTAGTATTCGCTGCCTCTAGTGTTCATTTCATCTGGAAACTGCAGCGATTCAGACATGTATTTCCAATGAGCCTGGGTATCGACATATGATTGTAACATATATAATTAAATAGAATTAGCAATATAGAAAATACTGTATGATAGCTTGCTCATTGTGCCCAAGGGTATGATCAATTTAAGTCCATACAGAACAAGAAAATATGCTTCTAATAACAGATTGAGAGTTGCCAACAACTCCAGCTTGCCATGCTGCAATGATTTGTTTAAACTATGGTTTCGGGAAACACAGAATCATTGGACTATTTTGGTAATGATAACTACAACCTAGTTGGCTGATAATGCTTTTTGGAAATGCACCCCTGAATGCATGAGCAGCAGTTGAAACTGCTGTGCACTGTAAAAAATACTGTGATTTTAACGGTAAAAACTGCTACAGTTAAAGCTTGTTAATTGGTAACAGGAAGTTCAACTCCATACAGTGAAAAACTATAATACTGTAATATTACAGTTAAATGTAAGATACAGTTAAGTGTATAGTTTTTGGAATAATGTACAGTGAAAAAAACTCATCAATTTACATTATCAGGTCGGTGCCAATAGCCTCATGGGCAGTGTGCGACATATAGCGCCGTTGTGCTTTGGGCGTCCCGAGTTCAAGTCTCGGCTCACAGATATTTCCCAATCCCATCCTCTCTCTCTCCCACCTTGCTTCCTGTCTGAAATACTGTCCTATCCTAATAAAGGCAAAAATGCCCCCCCCCCCACACACACACAAAAAAAGACATTATCAGAATTCTCTGTGTGACACTTTACATTTTGTGTTGTTTCATATAAATAATAATGTTTCTTAGTTTTTTTCTTATCAGTTATGCACATTAGGGTTTTATGCTACATCTTAAGATTCATGTTTACTGCATTATTTTAGTGTAATGTATGTTACCATGGTGATGTTGTGCATAAGTGTATGCTGATTTTTTTTAATCAATAATTTTTCTTTCCAGCGTTTGTAAAATCCAAATTAGCTTTACAGATCTTTATTGGAAGGGGTTTAAACAATGTTTTTCATGCTCATTTAATGAACCATAAACAATTATTACACATGCACCTGTGGAACAGTTCTTAAGACATTTATGGTTTACAGGCAAAAGATAGTCAAAATAAAGTAGGACATTAAAGAGACTTTTCTACTGACTCTGAAAACACTAGAAGAAAGATGCCCAGGGTTCCTGATCACCTGCATGATCATGCCATAGTCCTTCTGCAGGTGTGGCCAGACCAATAAACTACAATGTATGTAATGTAAGAGACCTAATACAGTTCTACAGGGAGACAGAAGGACAGCTGATCGTCCTTGTAATGCTAGACCACATGTGACCATATCTACCTCAAGCACCTTGGTGGAAAAGTGAAGTAAAGGTGCGTTAATTACCGTAATTACGAGATATCAACTTGTGTCATTTTAACTGAAACAGGAAGAAAGGGCGGGACATATCAAGCAGCCCCGCCCCTTTTGAAAATAGCCAATAGCGTTCGTTTATATCACAGCATGGGCTAGAGCCGTTCAGAGCCGTTGAGCTCCATAAAGCCCTGTCGTTCCCTGTCCCCTATATAGTGCACTACACACCCAAAAAACTTTAATTTTGATTTCATGGGGACTTTAAATGTGCATTTGGTAGAAACACAACTTACATAAAATAAATACAAATTCTCATGAGACCACGTTGAACGAGAAGATAAGGAATCCAAAGTAAGGATAAGGAATCTGTAAGTATTTATTAAATTGTTTCGAGTTCTGAAACTAACAGCGTGTTTTTATAGTACAATGACCTCTTATTTTTCAAAAGATCATAGGAATTTTTGTTTCTCAGTTCATGACCCCTTTAAATACATTTACATTTAGTCATTTGCCTTGAATTTTATGCGATAAATTAAAAAAAAAAAAAAATCTAGTTGAATATAAATGAGCTGATCAACATATTTCAGTAATTGTTTCAAATAATTAGGTTTCACATCACATTTACAGCAGGTAAAATGGAAGAAAACAGACCTCACTGTTTTATTTGCCATTAAATAGGCAACCATCTTGTAAAATATGACGTCTAACCAGATAAATCGGTATTTCGTCTGTTAAAATGAAATGCTACAGCTTTAGTTAATCACATTACAGTGATGATTTTTTTTTTTGTTAATTTGCTTTTGTTTCAATTAGCAGTGATACATTTTGACAAGCACTTTGCACCGAAGTTTACATACAACAAAATCATATTACCACGCTCACGCAGCAACAGAATATCGTTGTCAAACCTACACTGTGTGAATGAAACTGGGCTGTATATTTTTTAAATGTGATTGTTGGTACAATAATTGAAGACAAAATGTGTTTTACTGAGAAAAAAACAAGATTTGTTTTTTAAAAAGCCTTTTTTCAAAAGGTACATCTGGAAAAAGGGGGGGTCGTCTTATAATCAGGGTCGTCTTATATTCGGGCCAATACGGTAGTTGTCTGTCACGTTATACAGCGCAAAAGAGATGCTCTGTGCTGCATGCGTGTCTACCAAGTGTTGCTGGTTTTCATGTGTGCTTTCGGTAAGTTAAGTCGGGTTCAGACTACACTATTTTTGTCAGTTACAATGGTCACTGTGTCAGATTATGTTATTTTGTCATGTCGTGAACAAGAAACATTTCAGACTACACATTGCAACACTGTAAAAAATGACTGTGAATTTAACGGTAAAAGACTGTAAAAATGCTACAGTAAAAACCTGTTAAATGGTTAATGGTAAGTTTCCCGAGAAGGGTGTTCATTATTGAGTTCCCCTACTATATACAGTGAAAAACTCTATTGGACATTACATGTAATTTTACGGTAGCTTTGCCGTATTTGGAAGTGAAAAAGAACATATAATTTACAGTGAATAACCGTAAATTGACATTGCCAGAATTCCTTGTGTTACATTTCAAATTTGTTGTTTATTTGTTGAAATAACTGTTTTTCTTAGTTTTTTTTCTTATCAGTTTTGTACATTAGGGTTGTATGTTACATCTAATGTTGTTAAATTAATGTTTATCACAATATTTTAGTTTCATGTGTGTTACCATGATGGTGTTTAGTGTTTGGTTGAATGACACTGTGCACCTTCTATATATGTTAATATTTAAAAGCTGCTTTTGATAAGCTTTGGTTCATCATGTGACTTTCTCATCACCACCTGCTTTTGGTGGTTATCAGTGTATTACAAAGGCACAAAACAGGTTTCAGTACTTCAATAGGTTGGTATATTAACATTATACCAGTTAATGAAATTACAGCATTTAAATGTAAATTTAATTTAAAACCATAAAAACTAAAATGTGGCTATCATCTTTTTTACGGTAAAATTCTGGCAACCACAAAATGCTGTTTTTTTTACCGTACCCTTTACAGTGTACCCTTCTTTAAGAACGTGCATGCTGTGGGACTAGACAGAAGGTGCTATCAGGGTAAACAGCAAACAGCATGTTTTGTCCTGTCTTTTCATCAGAAAAGCACAAAAAAGAAAGACAACTTGACAGTGGACACAAATCTGGATTGCATGAAGAGTACAGTATGGACTGTCAAAGAGAACTGAGGTAAAACAGTTTTAGTCATGGTTGTCCCTCAAGGAAACATCACAAATGCAGGAGTATTGTTGCCATAGCTCAACAAACATTTCCTCCATTGTAAAATTCCACCTAGCAGGACCGATACCATATGTCTCTCTTTCGTTTCGCCATGTTTGAAAGCATGTATGAAGGCACTTCTGTGCTCCTATTGGCCAGTGTCACAGATGTGACGGAACTTGTTGTGGATGAGACAAAACAAATTAAACATGCTAGTTTTTCTGTGATTATGTTGTTAAGCGTTGCAGACGTGACATCGGTTGTCATCGCATTGTCGTGTATGAATCTCGGCGACACCCTACGTCATGCACATCATGCCAAAATCGGGCTAAAATTGTGTAGTCGGAACCAGACTTTACAGTCGTATATATGAGATGTGACATCTGAATGTTTTATATCCAGTCACTGTTTTTATCCACTGGAGCTGCTCCTGCAAGTTTCGTGTTCTTCGGGCAACTCAAATAAGCTCCGCTCTCCTCCCAAATATAAACGTTGGTTAAAGAAGCTTTGATGCAGAATTGGTGGCTCGATTGGACTCTTAATTGTTGTGAAAAAAATAAAGAAATCTTCATTAACTGACAGCAGATTTTAAATTTGTCATGTTGCAGACAGTAATCCAGACACCTTTAAGTAAATGCGTTTGTCAGTCCCAAAAAAAGAGTGTGAACGTAGTAAATCTTGACCTTTTGCGTTAGCCGCTTAAACCGGTCTTGCCATAAAATGCTCTGTTTGTTGCCAAAGACTTTTTTGTGAGAGTCAACACTGTATTTACTCTTTCGTCTGAAATAAGAAAACACACTAGGGTGCAAAACGCTGCTGGTTTATAGGCTCTTAGTGTTTAAGGCAGGAGTTTAAGAGTCTTAAAGCTGCGTCTCAGAATATCCTCTGCCCTAGTCTCATCTCTCAAGCTTATACACGATCACATGCGTGCACAGCCGGCCTCACACACGAATCAACGCATCAGCCCACGTCAACAAGATAAAGTCAAGATAATGACGTTAGTTTCAAATTCTCTGACCCTGGTAACTTTTGCACAGAAGCACATGGGGTCTAAGCTTCAGTGATTAGACCTGGGGCACTTCAACAGCCTTTGTTAGCAGCCGTGTTATTGAGCTGCCATTTAGCTGCATTTCCACACTGAGCAGCTAATGAGTCTTCTCTCTGGGGCAGAACTAGTGAAGAATTCTGGGTACATCTGATAATCTGGTAGCCTCGAGGCATTTCCTTGACAAAGCCCTGCTTTGACTTTCTGCTTAGGCAGGAAGTCGGATGGTTTTTAGTAGTTTAACGTGTGGTATAGTTCTGCTCGCCTGAAGTGAAACTAATTTCAATCATCAAAAAGTTAATTCTGCTATTATTCACATCGCACTATAATACCATGATACTCATAGCATATTGCAAATATGCCAATAAGTGAAATTGACATTTCAGTGTTGTACAAGGGTCGTAATATATATATTTTTATACAAATCACTAAGCAAATTTGGCCATCAAACATTCAAATTGGCAACTAGTGACTTACTGTGCAAGTCTGAGTGTAAGTGTGAATAAAAATTATCTCGTGTTTATCAAGCAGAAAAATATTTCAATTCAAAATTATTTAAAATTTGAATTAAATTTGATTATTTTCCAAACAGAATTAGTTTTTTGAAAAATTCAGTAAGCAAAAATTCAAATTCAGAAATAATTAGTATTGCATCAAATATATTGCTAGTTAAATAAATAAAAATGTAACAATACCACAAGTATTGTTAGTTACGATTGTTTGCTTTCCATGAATTTAAACCCACCGTGTCCAACATACACTTTATTTTTTTCTAATAAAAATCCCTAAAAAATCCTAAAAATAAATTATTTTAATCTAAACATTATTTAACAACAACAACAACAGCAATAATAATAATAATAATAATAATAAAAGTTGAAAGTTAATTTTTTTTATTTTGTTGAATAGGCAGAAATTTTTAGTAGTATTGCTCATATAGCCACTATAGCATATTCAGAAATATTCAGTGTATTTTTCCCCCACTGAGCCCCATTCAGTCTTTAATTCATTAAAATGAAATATGATATTGTGAAACTGCTTAGTCATCAATCTCTTTCAAAGTAAAGCACAAATCATATTGTGGAATGAACTGTGGGTGTATGTGACTGCCAACCTACACAAGTCCATTATGCTGATTATAATGAAGAAAGTCAGTCTTCACAGAAAATGTATCAGAGCATTATTTGACTAACTAATGAACTCATTTGACCATTGGATTCCTGGACCTAATAATACTGTGCTGAATGGATGGTGCTTTCCCAGATTAAGCCAGTGTTTATAGCACAGAATGTTGAGCCGGGGTCAGGTTAAGGCTGTTAGAAGAGTGCAGGAAAGTCTACAGGAATTTGTCATGACAGCAAACAAGGGTTTTCACTTGAGTGAAGTGGAAGATACAAAAGCACTGTAGTAAAGTGAGCTTTTTTACCTTTTAATTTTCACACTTCAAAGTAGTGAACTAATTATAGGGAGAAGAACCCACGCATATAAATCTTGCTTTGGCACAATAGCAAAGGTATTATTTAAAATGAGTTAAATTCATTTTAAAATTTGCTTGGAAAAGTATAAAATGGCTTCAATTGATGATAAAGCATGCCATTTCCTAAAAATTATGATTTTATTTTATTTTTTTGTCATACAATTGACACTTATAAATCTTAAAAAATAAGAGTAAAAATGTTTGTAATTGTTACAGAAAAAGACAGTAAAAATGCAATATTTTACGTTATATATAGCGAAAAAAAAAGTTAATGGTTTGATATCGCACTGTATGTAAATTTAGGGATTTTAAAAGTGAACACCATGAATTATGACATAATTTACAATAAATAAATAAATAAATAAATAAAAAGAAAACAGTAAAAGGACATTACCAGAAGTCCCTGTGTGAAACATCAAATATATTTTTATTATTTATATTTTTATTTTTATCACTAATGTACATTAGGGTGTTTTACATTTGATGTTAATCAGTTAATGTTTATAGCATTATTTTAGAGTCGTGTGTGCTACGCTGAGGATGTTTTGCATGCATGATCCAGTTCTTTGTCTCTACATGAGTACTGATCTTGTTTAATAAACAGGCCACTCGGATTCATCATGTGGCTTTCTACTGTACCACAAATATTATTATGGTGGTTAACCACATGCCATTTTTTATTCAAGATTCAAAAACTGTATTGTCTCTCAACCAGTGATAAATAATTGTCTTAGGTAAAAGGCTCACATATACACAATTCAAAAACATACACAACAAAACAAAACTGGTCAAAAGAAAAGACCTTTATGGATAGATAGACAAATAAATAAATAAACAGAGACTAAAATACAATACACTAATAAAACTTATTTGGTCTTATTTTGTAAATAAGACCAAATAAAAATTTTCCTTATTCATAAATTTAAGAGGATATTTATGCAGATATTTATGCAGTTTTTTTTTATATGAGCACATTCAATATTTATTTAGGTTTACCTATGACTGATAAAAGCATATGACATAAAAAAAATACATCATATGTCACTTTCTCATTATATTATACTGTGCAACAAAACCAGCATATTATAGATTCTTAGTAAGGTATTTAGTGTTGCCAAAAAAACCCTGTAATTTTTGATTATGCGTAAATATATTCATATATTTTTCATTTAGTTGTTTACCCTGTTTGTCTCCATTTAGAATAATCTCTTTAGTGACATAACTGACCTACTTTGAGTTTGTTTGCTCTCCATGAATTTAAACCCACTGTGATAAAGTTAATCAATGTCTTGTTAAACAGAATACAATAATAATACATTTATTATATTTTATATTAAAACACCATAATATGTATTATAAACATTCTTGTATAACAGCAACTGAATGATTGTTTTTTTTTTTTTTTTTTGCAGATTATGAATTATTAGGTCAGTTTGATAGAATGAAAGGAAAAGGCTGAGACTGGCAACCTGCCACATGATGTGTTTGATCTATTGTCTCACAGCCGTATCTCAGTGGGGACAGCATTCAGCTACAATAGCCTCATTGTTCATACAGTTCTCTGCTTACAGAGCACATACTATATATATAATTTAACATTTAACAACAAAAATGGGCTCCCATGAAATGACCATCAGCAATGATGCACAGACCTAAATAAATGGGTTGAGCTGGACCTCTGATGCAGAGCAGCAAATAACATCAGCCTTCGGGCATAGAGACATCAAAGGGCAAGTCGACGGCTGGTAGACAGTTTTGAGAGAAAAAAAAGTCCTTTTAAAAATGAGTTTCCCGCATCTCTGTATTTTTGGTGACGACAATAAAGCACGTGCAAATACATATACATGCTCCAATAACTAAGCAACAAAAAAGTTCTCCAATAATGCATTTCCTCTGCCACTTTTTCTGTTCCTGTCTCTATCCCTCTCATCTTCCCCACCCTGTTCATAATGCAGATGTGTTATTGTCTGTGCAGTGCCTTTGAATAATGAATATAGGGATCAGTATTGCTTCTGAAGTGGAGAGCGAATGGGATGCAGACAGCAGTCTCTATTTGTGTTTATGTTCTGACTTAATCTATGTCTGTTAGACACTGTCTGCATTGAAGATCAGACTTAAGAACATTTCTCATCCCAGTTCTGAAACACTCATGGGTGAGGTCAGAGATGTGGGTGAGGCGTCAACATGCAGCGCCTTGTAATTTTGGTCTCATATATCACATTTCCTGGTGTGAATTAGTGGGTGGACTGTTTTTATATCTGCAAGTCGGTAATTGTTAGCTTTTAGTGCATGACAATTCTGTCATTATATACTCACTCGGAAACACAAGAAATGTTTAATTGTATGCCGAGTGTTCCTTTACATGTAAATACAATGAATGATGACGGGAGATTTCAAGCTGCAAAAAGACCATAAAAGTTTCATAACAGTGGATTAGAAAACTGTGCAGAAGTCATATGGATTACCTTTAAGTTACTCTAATGGCTTTTGTGTCCCATTTCTCAATTCAATTCATTTCCATAACTGTATGGAAAATAATGACCCAAATATTTTTCAAAAATTTCCTGGCTTCACCAAAGAAAGAAAAAAATAATAATGTGGGCTTAGAACAAAATGATAGTGAAAGAATGATAACCATATTTGAGCTTTTGGGTAAACTATCAAGGTCATGTGGTGGAACCAACACACAGAAACATGCAGTGAAAATAAAACAATACAGGAAATTATAAAATTATATCACACACTGAATTTGATCAAAGTCAGTATAAATATCAGACAATTAGACCTTTTTAAAACAAGGCAATGTTAGTTCAATTTATACAATGTTATTGGCCAATACTACCTAAAATCTATAAATAAATAAATTAATATAAATGCATGAATAATTCATATTTGTCAAAAATAATAATAATAAGTGTTTAGTGTTTAAGGAAACTATTTGCTTACTTGTACTTGTTGATTATTACACATGGCATTAATAATACATGCTGTAAAATAATAATAATAATAATAATAAATCACAATAAAATACCTTTTAAAATAAAATATAAAAAATAACACTTGTATTCAGTGTTTAAGCTTTAAAAATGGTATACAAGTTTTTCAAAACATATGATGCACACTATACAAAGAGTACATTTCTAGCACATATGTTTTAACTAGTTTTTAAAAAGTCAACTATTTTTAATTTTTTCTTTGTCATTGACCCAGAAATAATTTCCAGACTAAGCATATTATTAATGTAGGAACCGGTGTGGTCAGCATTTGTAAGCATTATGGTGAGCTTTTGAGTTTAATTTAGTGTATTTATGAGTTATATTTTGCACAGGAGCACTTGATAATGAGAATGCCCTTTTGAAGAATGGCCATAGAAACTAAACTGTCTTTCATGACTCTCAAAGCACCTCTGAGCTTCTGCTGCCATCCCTTTGACTCATACATTATGTAACGGCACACTCTTAGAGTCAAAACACTTCTCCCTCGACTGTTATAATAGTACAGTGAGTGTCGTCATACTCAGACATGATGCGTTTAGCTAAGCACAGAACTCAATTAGCAGGCAGCTCCATAATGCACTTCAAAAGGGTTTTAAAAATGTACCATCTGTGTTTTTGGAAGTGTCTGTCAATGAGGAGTCAGATGTGGATAATCTATTCATGAAAAAGGCCATTAAACTTTTATGGAATTTCTTTTGATATGCCAGGTAGAATGTGATTAGTACAATAGCTTGAGAGAAAAAGAAAAGAAACTACTGTGGTTTGATGTTTTAAAAAAAAAAAAAAAAAAACCTGGTAGATCCAAAAAAGCTCTCTTTTAAAGGCATAGTTCACCAAAAAAAAATGAAAGTTTGCTGTTTTAATTTACTCACAGTCAGACCATTCAATGTGCAGGTGACTTTTATACTTCAGTAGAACAGCAGAAGATTTTTCACTGAAACTGTGGTCCTTGGTGATTGGTCACCAATGGCTACCGTCACTTGAAAATCAAAGAACAAAACAAAACAAAAACCAATCAGCCAGGTCGTAAGAAGCAAAAGGTCTTAGTGAAGTCTTATGATTCAAAATGATAGGTCTGTGAGAGAAACTGAACATTACTTACGTAGGGATGTAACGATTACAACCGCGAGCCGGTTGAAAATCGATTCAAATATGTGACGATATCAAATCGGTTGAGATGCTAATCAAATCGCGATTCAATTAGGGGTAGGAGTTAATATGAATGTATGTCTGAGGGGAACTTACTGTCTTTAGAAAAGTTTAGATGGTATTTTTTTCTTTTCATCTTGCCATAAGTGCAGCTGCTTTGTTTACAGCGGAAACCAAGGAAACGCTTTAAGCGCCACCTACTGGCAGAGAGTGAATCTGCGTCTCGTTCAGCTCATCAGCTGTTTCTGTTTCATGCAGATATAGTGTATAGTTTAACAAAACTGAAGTCAAATCAAAACAGCAATAATATGCAAGTGATATATTAGTATATTATTATAGTGTTATATTTCAATTTCACAAAGAAATGTGCAGCATTTTATCCAAGCAATAATAAAAAGACACATTTTATTTATAATTTGTCTTAAACCTAATTTTGTTAAAAAAAAATAGTGAATCGAATCGAATCGTGACTTGAGTGAATTGTTACATCCCTATACTTACGACATTGTTCAATATTATACAGAGAGTAAGTTGCCATTATTTTACTAGTCATGGAATGGGAAATGTTACATTAACCTGTTAACAGCCGTTTTCTGTGTTCATATATTTAAATAAAGGGGTGATTCCTTGATTTGCAATCAAGTCATGTCCAATACATGTGCGTAGCACTTGATTTCTTTGTTCAAATCTATTACAAAATTAAAACTGATCTAGAAAAACTGATAGACCACAGTGCTACATTAAACTCTGTAAAATGTTAAGTTGGTCGCAGTGCCAAACACTTAATGCCACATCCGCGGCCGTTCTAGGTGCATATTAATACTGAATTAGAAGCGCGTTAACTGCATGACTTCATTGGCGCCGGCGCAACTAGAGATTAAAGAACTTAAAATATGGGTACGCAAGTTAACAGGTTAAAGTATCAGTTTTGATGTTAATATTTGTTCATTATACTATTTTTTTCTCTTGTTATTTGATAGGGAGCTTCAAAGGAGACAGAGAAAGCCAGAGTGTTGTGCCCTGTGTTTATCAGTATCCTTATGTTTAAGGTAAAAAAGAGAAACACTCATCGGGTGTTTCGGGTCTTTCAACATCATACACCCTCCTCCAGGTGACCCAGCTGGGGCTGATCAGACCCCAGCTTGTGTCCAGCTGGCTGGCTACTTAGTACTCCATGCCTCTCCTCTTTTTAGCCTTAGCCACCTTGAAGTCCTCTCTGCTGCTTCAGTGGTGCTCCGAATAGCTGCCCTCCTGCTCGCTCCCTCAATGCCCAGTTCTCTATAGGCACTGGCCAAGGAACGTGCTGCAAATCCCCTACAGCCAACTTCAACTGGGATACACCTCGCCCTCCATCCTGCCTGCTTGCAGTCGCTGACGAGTCCTTCATACTTGAAGAGCTTCCTTTCAAAAGCTTCTTCCAAGCGATCTTCCCAAGGGACGGTCAGTTCCAGCAGCATAACTTGTTTTGTGGATTCCGATACGAGGATGATGTCTGGTCGCAGAGTGGTAACTACAAGGTAACTAGGGAACTTCAGCTGTTTTCCTAGGTCCACTAGCAATTGCCAGTCCCTTGCAGAGGTCAGTATGCCTGCAGATTCCTTCTTCGTTGAAGTAGGCTGCTCTCCAGCTCTGACGAAGGTAATTCTCTGCTTAGAGGGTTGGAACCACTTTGCCCTTTCAACTCCAGTGCTGATAACTTCAGCGATGGTCTTCAGGACTTGATCGTGCCTCCATCGGTACCGACCTTCTCCAAGTGCCTTTGGGCAGCAGCTCAAAATAAGCTCCAGGGTTCCTCGCTTGGAGCACAATGGGCATGCTGGTGACTCTACTTCTCCCCATAAGTGAAGATTTGATGGACTCGGCAGGACATCGTACACTGACAGAACGAGAAATTTAATACGGTGTGGCTCGGCCTTCCAAAGCTCCGTCGAGGGAACTTTCCTATCTATTGCTTTCTCCCATCTTGTCCAGGCTCCTTGTTGCTTCATTCCCACTGCCCTGCAGGATCTAATCTCCTCCACAGTTGCTCTCACCTCCTCCTGAACAAGGCTGTTCCTTTCCTTTCCTCTGCTGAGGTTCATATGTGGCGCCGGAAAGGATCCCAGCCCCGCTCTGCCTTGTGTAACCATTCCCACTAGCCTCCTGTGCCGCAACCTTGCCTCTGCCTCCTGAACAGCCTCTTCTGCCTCTAAGGATTTGAAAGATAGTTGCAGCTTGTTGTGATGTCCATAAAGCGCGATGCTGCTTCGGCAACCCCAGCCATCTCCTGAGGTAGTTACTTTCCTCTCCAAGATCTCCAAGAAGGGGCCACAGAATTCTAGGGAGAATGCAGTGCTGGTACACCCAGGCTTTAAACTTCTCTGGCAAGCCAGAATTGTCTGTAGATTTTAGCCAACACTCTAACTCTGTACAGTTGGCTTGGATCGATCTTGTGTCTCTCAAAGAACTGTCGAACACCTTGCCTAGACTCTTGACTGGTTTTTTCTGAAATAGTTGGGATGGCTGTGCCTGCAATGTGGAATTTTGATTTATCTTCCACCTTCCCTTTCTTCAGTACCAATGATCTTGATTTGGCTGGTTTGAAATGCATACGGGCCCACTCCATTAGCTCCTCTTGGCCCTGTAAAATCCACCGACATCCTGGAAACTGATTCTGTGGCGACTGTAAGATCATCCATAAAAGCCCTGATGGGTGGTTGTCGTTAGGCCGAATTTGTCGTGGGGCCTCTGCACTGTAGTTCAGCAGACATACATTTTGGCTTTCTGAATTATATTGTCAATTCAAATGATAAGGAGGACATAATAAAGCAACATGAAAAAGTGAAACATCAAATTAATCACTGAAATCAAGCAAGGTTTACAAGCGAAACAGTTCTGAGCAAATATGGGGATGGGCTTTTCCACTGGAGCAAGTGTCATTATGGATTATAGACTTTTGTTTTGGCCAGAAATGATGGTTTGAAGTTAAAATGCCTCAATGATGGATTTGTTTCTTACAAACATGCATCTTTTCACTTCACAAGAAGATAATTGATGGACTGGAGTGGTGTGGATTACTTGTGGATTATTGTGATGTTTTTATCAGCTGTTTGGACTCTCATTCTGACGGCACCCATTCACTGCAAAGGATCCATTGGCGAGCAAGCAATGTAATGCTAAGTTTCTCCAAATCTGTTCTGATTAAGAAACAAACAAATATCTCGGCTGGCCTGAGGCTGAGTAGATTTTCCCAACTTTTCATTTTTGTTTTAAATTTTTGGGTAAACTATTCTTTAAAGCACATTAAATCCACACTTTCTCTAATACTACTACTGGTATTTGAGACTAAACGTATCCCATCAATCATCATATTCCGGTACTCACATGCTCCGAAATCATTAGTTGCAACTACTTTTTATCACTTCATCAGAAGTGCAGACTATTGAAAATATAAATGTGTAAATAAAGCTCTGAAAAAAACCTGACTTGCTTTTTTACAACACTATAAATGTGTCCCATTTCGTAATCAAAAGTTCTACGCACAATTGCTGTCTTCGAACTAACTGGAACACTTGGGCCAAATATCGGAAATAATTCATATAAATAGAAAAGGGCAAGGTGCAGGTGTTGGGACAGGCCCATACTTGACAGTCTGCTCAAATGAATGCTCAAACACAGATAAGTGAAGCAATAAAAAAAAAAGTCACAATTCCATTGGACTGTTATATCAGCACTCTTGGAAAACTGCTTGACCAATCAGTTTCAAAGATTGTAAGTAAGCTGTATTTCTAATTGACAAAAGGCATGTGTGTTGTTTCGTTCTTATTTTGTTCTATGCAGATCCCACAAAAGACAACCGAAAAATGGAACAATGAAGGCCTTGGGCACTGGAAGCAATTGTGTACTGCGGTAGCTCATACGTCTGCGAATATTAACCTTGTTTATGATTTCTGGCAGAGCATCATTCTGCAACTGATCCAGAGAAAAATGAATAGGGACATCTGGACCTCACACTGAGATCAAGATGACAAATATGCAGATTAAGTCTGCACGTCCCTTCACACGATTGATAATTCAGCTTCAGCTGCAAAACTGATTTCAGAGATTGATGGTTGTTTTGAAAAGAAATGATGGATAGCCACAAATTATGTTGCAAAAATGATTAATTGGACAGCATTTTTCGTTGCGATGTATTAAGAGATGATGCTTGATTCTCTTTTCTCATCTCTTTATGAAATCCTATAATCTCTAGTTGAAAGTCATGCAGGTTTAATATGACATGAGAGTCAGTAAATGATGACAGAATTTTCATTTTTAGGTGAAAATTACATTAAAGGGGTCATATGATGTTGCTAAAAAGAACATTATTTTGTGTAATGAAATGTGTTTATGCGGTTTAAGGTTCAAAAAACATTATTTTCCACATACTGTACATTATTGTTCATCTTCAGGAACTCGAGCTGCGTCGGAAAACGCTAGGGGAACGCCCTTCAGCGTGACCGGCTCTGAACCTTGTGTGTAATCAGACCAATAGATGGGCGAGACGTCACGGGCGGGTGAAGTAATAACCAGGAAGCTGTAAAAGCACGTGCATACACACAGTTTGTGCGTTGTCTGCCTGGGAGCGGAGCATGCTGAGTCAGCTCTTGAGAGAGCTGACTGCCCGCATTGCGAGCATCTTCCTATGCATGTTCTCCGTTCCCGGAAGGCTGAGGGAACATTCCTATGCATGTCGGCGCTCCGCCTGTCTTCCTCCGAGGAGGTTGATGTGGTGGGCGCCGATGAGGATTCGCCCCCTCAGTCGCCCCAGTATGAGGAGCTTTTGGAGGTGGTAACTCGTGCCGTGGCCAAATTAAATATTGAATGGCCCGCCGAGAAGATGGCTGAGCCGCAGAAAAGTAAATTGGATGAGCGGTTTCTGCGTGTTAAGGCCCCAACCTCCGCGCCGGACCCTGCCTTTTTTCCCCGACCTCCACACCGAGGTGTCGAAGTCGTGGGGAAGACTATTCTCTAAACAGGCGGCGGCATTCCAGCGGTTTCTCCCTCGCCGCTCTCTAGCTCTGGGGGCTGCTGGGCGGGAGCAGCCCCCTCCAGGTACCGGCTCCTCATACAGGGACGCACAAAAACAGAGCGTGGCCTCGCGTACTCCCCCTGTGTCGAGACACTGGGGCGAGGCGACGCTCTAGGTCGGGGGCCTCTAAGTCTAAGCCGGATCTGTGGACCGTACTTAAGGCTAAGAGGTCCTCGGCCAAAAAGTCCTGACTGATTCCCTTAGTAGACTTTTTGGCAGCGTGGGAACTACTGCCAAATGTGTCTCATTGGGTCCTGCACACTGTACAGAGAGGCTACAGAATCCATTTTGGTTCTCCCCCGCCTCGTTTCAACGGGATTACGCCCACGCTGAAGGAAAACCAGTCTCCTCTTGGCTTATATCAAAATCCTCCAACATTCTTCTTTACAAATCCTTGTTTTGTACTTCTAATTAGTGACCGTTGTTTTGTTTTGATCTCTCCCCTGCGCTTCCGCGTGCGTCACTTCTGACCGGCGCATGTGCAAAGCTGACCTCCATACGTCATTCCCCTGGAGCTGCTTCCAGTGTACAACAGTGAGCGCAAGTTACATTAAAGAGATTATTACGTTTTGAATATGGATATTTTTCTTACAAAAACGCATCGATTCGCTACAGGAGGCCTTTGTTCAACCCCCGGAGCCGTGTGAGGCACTTTTCAACAGCATGCTGTCTCAGTGGCCTTACACCTGATTTTAAATCTATTTTTTCAAACTTTATGATTTAAATGGGGATGATTGTACTGAGAATAACTTTCATCTTTTATTCAACTGAATACTGTTTCCGTGGTGTTTTGATGTATTTTAAAGAGTTGTCAGTCAAAATTAAAACTGCTGGATGATAGATATTCTTCATTCTTTATGACAAACACTATAATGTGAATTACAGAATGTACAACGTTTTTAAAATGTATAAATTGCGGTGTACAGCATTTATTATGAGGGGGAAGAATCCACAGCTCAGTACTCACTACTCAATACTCATGAGTACTTTTAAATAGGCTACTCTTTTACTCTTACTCAAGTAGTTTTTTGGACAAGTACTTTTACTCTACTCACACTACATTTCTTGGAAGGTAATGGTACTTTTACTTGAGTATATTTTTTCAGTACTCTTTCCACCACTGCCTCCGACTGGATTCGTCTGAAAGAAGAAAGTCATATACACCTAGGATGACTTGAGGGTGAGTAATTTATGGGCTAATTTTCATTTTTTGGTGAACTAACCCTTTAATGCAATTACATTCAGACATTAGGAAGTATGATTAAAGTGTCCAAATGCTTTTGAGAGGCACTTTATGTTTTAATAGATGTTCCATTAGTAATCCCTTAATGTTTAACAGTTTAAATGTACTATATGTCATTTTTTGACTGTACTAAAGCATAAAATACCTAATATGCTTGCAGATATTTAGGAAACATTCAAAGTTCGCATACTTGTTTCTCTGAAAAACAACACTACAGTTAATTTGAAATGTGTATTCCGTGTCCAAATGTCTGTTTTTGCTGTGGTCTGTGTGACTCCACCCACTGCCAGTTTACCCAATAGTATTTTGGCGCCCCGAGTTGCCATTTGGCGGAAAACACAGCGCATTGCAGCCATGGAAGCCAGCAAATGAACTGGGTCAGATTGCAAATACTACACAACATAAAACACCTTGGCAGCCAACTAAAAAGCTCTATGACCACAGGTATATTAAAACACAGGTGAAACAACTCAACTTAAAGTTAAAGCCTTGCTGCATACCATTGTCAGCTCTGCTCATTCCTGTTGCATGTCCTCAATCTGGCAACCCACGTGAGCGGCAAGTCTGAGGAGGAGAGATGGGAGCAACAACTCTCTCCAATATTTTGAATTTAGACTTCGGTACCCATTTCAACTGCTAGCTGTCAATATCACATACTGCACCTTTAAACTAAAACACTTCATGTTGTTTGTGTGTGTGTGTGTGAGATAGAGAGAGAGAGAGAGAGAGAGAGAGAGAGAGAAAGAGAGAAACCTCAGGAGAGCAAATACAATTTACAGCAAATAAACAACAAGAGAGGAAATAAAATACAGCTTGGCTTGTGCAAATGTCAGGAAGCCTGGGAGCAAAGGTCATTGTTCTCATCCTGATCTATTGGCCACTGACTTCTGAGGATTATTGAAAACAAAAACAAAAAAACAGAACTTTAAAGCTGCAACTTCTTCAACCCCAAAAGCATCAGTGCTTTAAAAAAAGAACACACCCAATGAACCAGCCCACCCCGTTTATACCACTTCTGTCTACTGCCCCTCAGGGTCTGTCTTGTTTTCGTACTCATAAATGCCTGCTTGACGTGGCAGAAGAACACCCCAGTCAACAGGAGTGCATTGTAGATCTCTGGAGAGAGATTTGGTGTAGAGCAGCTCTTTTTCTTGCCCTCCCCCATCTTTTCCCTTCTGTTCTGTGGGTTGTATTCTACTGAGAATACACTTATAATCGTTTTCAAGCTCTGGAAACTCATATCTATTGACTATGGTGCACAAAATGTTTCATTATTTAAACCCCACTCTTAAAAATTACAATTTAAAATAATGCAATTAAGAGGTTGATTCAACAGCTGTTCAGATCTATCTATTTATCTATCTATCTATCTATCTATCTATCTATCTATCTATCTGTCTATCTGTCTATCTATCTATATATCTATCTATCTATCTTCAGACTTCAGTCAGCTCTACTTTTATAGTACTTTATGTAGTATTAACTGCTGTTTGTGGATATGTAGACAAATTAACATGGTAAACAAAAAACAATTATTTTTGTTGTGTTTTGTAGTAATACCTAAATATCCTTAAAACAAGTTAAATTTAAAATGTTTCATTATTTAAACCCCACTCTTAAAAATTACAATTTAAAATAATGCAATTAAGAGGTTGATTCAACAGCTGTTCAGATCTATCTATTTATCTATCTATCTATCTATCTATCTATCTGTCTATCTGTCTATCTGTCTATCTATCTATATATCTATCTATCTATCTTCAGACTTCAGTCAGCTCTACTTTTATAGTACTTTATGTAGTATTAACTGCTGTTTGTGGATATGTAGACAAATTAACATGGTAAACAAAAAACAATTATTTTTGTTGTGTTTTGTAGTAATACCTAAATATCCTTAAAACAAGTTAAATTTAAACGAGAAGCAACATTACATAAGTTATTCAGACTCGTACATCTTTTTTAAACCCCATATAGGCAAAATCAATCAATCAATCAATCAGTGTAATTATATTTTTAATTATTTGATCATGATATGCTCTCTGAAATCAAAATCTTGTGATTTGATGCTATGTTAAGTTTTTTTGTTGTTTGGATATTTTTACTTGAAAAAGGACAGAAATACTGATTAAGAAAACTGAATTCTGAGGATTATTGAAAACAAAATCAGGAAAAAAAATCAGTGCTACTACTACTACTACTAATAATAATAATAATGTATGAGTAAATAGTTTTTGTTTTCAGGAACCATTTTTGTTTATATACTTTACTTTTGTTTATATTATTTACTAGAAAAAGGGGAAAATACAGATAAAGCATGTTTGTATATTTTTACTAGGAAGGACAAAAAGTTTGATTTGCTATTGGAAAAACAGCACTCCCAAATAACCGACTCACCTTTTTTTTGCACTGAATGTAAAGCAACTTTGAGAGAATACTGTACATAATTAATTTGAGTTTAGTAAAAACAATACAAATAAATCTCAGAATACATCAAATATCACTAAACAGTCAATACCAAAATGTGCCTAACTGTCACAGAGCATCAGTGGTATATGTCCACCTGAACTGTGCCTTTTTTTGCTCCAAAATGCTTATCCTTCTCTGAACACATGGTGTAATGATAAAATCTCTGATAGGTTCTGATCAAGACTCAGATTTCTTTAGCCACATTTGAATAATTTGGTCTTGTAGTGTAACTGCAAACTAGAGCCGGTCACAGTCCCAGATGCCTGGCAGCCGCTCTACTGTGACCAGACACACAGCACAGATGCCAGCAGCCCTCAGGCTCTCTCAGCTCACTGCTGTTTGTCCAGATGCTTCGTTATGGACAATATGCACAATATTGAGTCCAGCGCTGATTTATGCCTGATGCTCCTAGATATTTTACTGGAAATATGGAAAGCAATGCACACCTTAATGCACCTGTAAAAGTCTTTTTGCCTTTCTGCCTTAGCACATCTGGACATGGTTATTTCCAATAAGAACTAATGGATACCATTTTCGTTTTTCTTCACAGTCTGTAAAAAAAATTATGAAAACATTGTGGGATATTGTGTTGTATGTGTCTGTTTACAGAGTGCTGTGGGTCAGCACAACTCCTAATGCTCTTTAATGAATAATAGCACCGGTTACAGCTTGGTTTTAATATGGGACCTTGTGGTTTGATGCTGATGTTCTTCAAGCATTTAATCATTAATTTAAGTTTCATTGCTGCATTGTTTTGTTCTCTTTTTGTACCGCAATGGCTGATTTCTTGTGTTAATCAGTGTTGTTTTAACTGAAATTAACACAAAATTGTTTTGTTAATTAAAATAAAGTTGAAATAAAAAAAATATATATATAATATTAGATGAAAAACTGTATATAGAAAATGGAAATAATGAAAACTTACATAAAATAAAAATAATTTAATGCGAAAAAAAGACAAATGTGCATAACAAAATTACTAAAACCTAAACTAAAAATTAAAGGTGAAAGGTTTTTATATTGTTTCTTAGGAAAACTAATCTTGTTTTAAGGATCTAAAATAAAAAGAAAAAAGAAAAAGAAATATTTTTATAAATATAAAAATGTGCTGATTAAGAAAATGATAATTTCCATGGTTTATTTGTGTGGTAAACCTGAGATAGATTAGCTGCAAGAAAGAGGGAGCACTAAAGAGAGAGAAATTAAAATTCATACATTCTAAACAAGCATCCCATTTCCTTGCAAATTGGATCCATAAACGAGAAAACAACAAATATAGTTTAATAAAAAAGCTTTATATGTTTGTGACTATGAAGCAGCCTTCTTTTAAATCAAAATGCAAACATTTTTAATAGACACATGACAGTTTTCACCCTGAAATCCAGGTCTCTCCATCCCTTGAAAAGTCATACAGTGCAGGAAGAGAATATTCACTTGCCTGCATTAGATTTATCAGTCTGTATGCTTGCTCATAAAAGATGTGTTTATCTTTGTTTATGGTAATGAAGGAACCATGGCTTTGTTGGATATTGCTCACTTTTATTACATTATATTAATAAAGTACACTGAATCAGGGGTATGTGAGCCGACAGTGGGCTGGTGTGGGCCAAGGAAACAGGTCTTATTGACAGAATTAGAACAAGGATTGATGGGTTTATGCTTTCTTTGTCAGTGCTCAGCAGAAAAGCATCACGATTAAATCCAGAGCTTTCTATTTTCTCGTGCGGTTATTATAAGAGTCTGTAGCTGACCGTGCTATCTGCTAAACCGAGTCAATACGCTTTATTTAATGATTTAAAGCTGTAGAATTATATCAACCAATCAGAAAAGAGCTTTGCATTATTTTGTTGCCTTCAGCTTTTTGACCATGATTCTGATTTTGTGTGTCTGACTGTTGCACCAATATGTGATAAAAATGCTAGAAATTCCATGAAAATGATGAAAAATTACATCAGTTATATCAGAAGTAGTAGATGTATGTTTTGGTTGACATGGCTTACTAAAATGAGAAGAATATTTTTGACAGTTAAAAATGATACAAATCTCAAGTCCTCCAAGTTGTCTGGTCAGCAGAGTACTGATATCAGAGTACGTTTACACAACAATGTTGTACTAAAAACAGAAACGTTTTTCCTTTGTGTTTTTGATAGGTTTTGCATACAGACGACAATGTTGTCAAAACAATCTCTGTTCACACAGATCCACGAAAAAACGACCAAAAAGAAAAAAGAAAAAATCTGTATTAAGCATGCCAGGCCAGTAGATGGCGATGTCACATTGTAAAGTAACACTATGTGCCTGCGCACATAACTAGACTGAAGAAGTAATATATATATGCACACAACTCACAGTTTTCACAAATTAGCATTTTGTTTTTTTAGTTTACCATGGCTTACTAAAATGAGAAGAATATTTTTGACAGTTAAAAATGATACAAATCTCAAGTCCTCCAAGTTGTCTGGTCAGCAGAGTACTGATATCAGAGTACGTTTACACAATAATGTTGTACTAAAAACAGAAACGTTTTTCCTTTGTGTTTTTGATAGGTTTTGCATACAGACGACAATGTTGTCAAAACAATCTCTGTTCACACAGATCCACGAAAAAACGACCAAAAAGAAAAAAGAAAAAATCTGTATTAAGCATGCCAGGCCAGTAGATGGCGATGTCACATTGTAAAGTAACACTATGTGCCTGCGCACATAACTAGACTGAAGAAGTAATATATATGCACACAACTCAGTTTTCACAAATTAGCATTTTGTTTTTTTAGTTTACACAGACAATAACAATATTGTTTTCAAAAACTTGCATTTTGAAACCTGTTTTTAAGTTTTCGTTTTTCAGGCCCCAAAACAACGCTTTTGTTGTGTAAAAGAACAGCCAAAACGTTTTTCGTTTTTTTAGTTAAACATGGTATTGTTTAAAAGCCCTCTTAGTATAACACTGTTGGCTCATTTCACTTTTGGCATTACTTTGCTTGTCTGAGCTTGAAATTACTTGAATCTGAGTACGTAATGAGTAGCTGTCTGGTGCAGTATCTTATTTTTAGCTCATCTGGAATGAAACAATTCCAGTTTTTTTGGAAACTGATCTCAAGCTGTTATGTCAGAGCCCTGCGAGCCCCTATTAGCAGCAGATCCACCTTGACTTGCTTCTACTTGCCATGTTCTTTCTGTTTCTCCTCCAGCCCTGGTGTTTCTCCAGGGTCTTCTGCTCATTTGTTGCTGTTGTTTGGCACTTTTACTATGAGTAACAATAACATTGTTGCTTTCTAGCCTTTATGTAGGGATGGTCAATATTTAAATATCAATAACTCTGATACAGTTGAATCGACAGGATGAAACCTCACATAAAAACATCAAGGTGGGGTCATGACAAAGAAAAGACATGAAGTTTCACTTAAATACAATGACCAAGCTAAATGTGTCATTTGTTATTGGCTCATAATTTTTTGTGGTGTTTGACATCATTTTCAACTATAATAGTTGCCAAATGGTTGATCATACTGTTTAATTGTTATTAGTAAATGGAAAATAAGTAGTGATGGGTGTTTTTGAACCATTGAAACCTTAAAGTGCCCCTATTATGGGTAATGAAAGGTTCATGTTTTGGTTTTGGGAGTCCCCAACAACACGTTGACATGCACGCAAGGTCAAAAAACAGTTTCGTTGTCTTATAATATGCATTTATTTTTTACCTTACTTGCTCAACGACTCCCAAACGATTCGCTCAACGATTCATTTTTCCAAATGCCTCCTTTGCGTGACACAAATCTGCGATGATTGGTCCGATTGGTCTCATTTTCATTTCATCATGCCTGTAACGCCTGATAAAGCAGCGTTTGTGAGCGCAGTGCTGCTTTGTGTGCAGCATTACCGGGGAAACCGCTATTTTTACCCATAGATATGTTACATATCTATGTTTTTCTTTGCACATATCTAGTGGCAAAGAATGAATTTGCATATTCATTCAGACCAACGCGAAAAAGACCAACAAGTGGGCGGGCAATAAGCTAAGGGTTCCTGTTGACGTCAACATGAAACGG
>NW_015626034.1:1357946-1367057 GCF_001515625.1 Sinocyclocheilus rhinocerous | reverse complement strand
AATTTTTCCAAACCCCTCCTTTGCGTGACGCTAATCTGCGGTGATTGGTCTGATTGGATCTTGCCTGTAATGCCTGATAAAGCAGCGTTTGTGAGCGCAGTGCTGCTTTGTGTACAGCCGTTACTGGGGAAACGTAAGCGTACAAAAGCGGCACATAGTGGCAAAGAATGAATTTGCATTTTCATTCATACCAACACGAAAAGACCAAGTGGGCGGGCAATATGCTAATGTTTCATGTTCCTGTCAACATGAAACGGCTTGGGATTCGTTTTAAAAACAACTCGTTTCAATGATTCAGAATCGACTCTTTCTTTTGAGAGACAATGACTTTATACACGGTGCACTTTCAGATCTAAAACTTTGCAGGATGTTTTCATTCCCTTAGAGCTGTGTTACACACTGCATGAAAGGTAATTTTCAAAAATCCATAATAGGGGCACTTTAAATAATTTGTTTCTAACCAACGGTTTGGAGCATGTATCAAACTTCCAAAGTCACGTGATTTGAGTAAACGAGGCTTCATCAGAGATTTAAATGATTTAGGATCAGTTTTATAAATCCATTGGCATTTTTAATTAAAGATATTTGTGTAATTAAAGGAGTAGTAGTTAATAGTCTCTTATTGGCCTGTTTAGACCTACAAAACAAACAAAACAAGCCCTGCAATTTAATAAAATAACATATTATACAGACACGTCATATTTAACAGGATTTCATGATTTGTTAATTGCATTTGATATGTTATACTTTCAATAAAATATTTGGACTGGGTTTGTAAAAGGTGTTTTTATGCATGTTTTGGGATTTGGTTGTATTTTGACGTCAGGCGTCAGCAGCGAACTTCCAAAGTCACGTGATTTGAGTAAACGAGGCTTCATCAGAGATTTAAATGATTTAGGATCAGTTTTATAAATCCATTGGCATTTTTAATTAAAGATATTTGTGTAATTAAAGGAGTAGTAGTTAATAGTCTCTTATTGGCCTGTTTAGACCTACAAAACAAACAAAACAAGCCCTGCAATTTAATAAAATAACATATTATACAGACACGTCATATTTAACGGGATTTCATGATTTGTTAATTGCATTTGATATATTATACTTTCAATAAAATATTTGGACTGGGTTTGTAAAAGGTGTTTTTATGCATGTTTTGGGATTTTGTTGTATTTTGATGTCAGGCGTCAGCAGCCTGTGGTGTTTTGCACGCTTCAAAGCAGTGAATCATTTTGAGAAGCAATTGGTTCAGCTGATTCAAAGCTTCAAAAAGGTTTGTTTCTCCCATCACTA
Organism: Sinocyclocheilus rhinocerous; assembly: GCF_001515625.1. Taxonomy (NCBI): domain Eukaryota; kingdom Metazoa; phylum Chordata; class Actinopteri; order Cypriniformes; family Cyprinidae; genus Sinocyclocheilus; species Sinocyclocheilus rhinocerous. Next base: position 1,365,767 of record NW_015626034.1, on the reverse strand, counting down.
AAAATAAGTCAGTTTAGGTCTAATTTAATTTAATAATGGATAAGGGGTACTGAGTAGTTTTATTAGCAGCGCTAAATACTTTTTATACATATTACAGCCTTCATCTCATGAGTGTACACCATTCAGATGACTTCACAGAAACTATTTATTTCTTCATGTAAAACTTTTTACAATTATTACTAAACTACTGAATGTATCTTTAAATGGATATGGCTATTTTGTTCTCAGAAATTACAAAAATAATAATTTAATAGAGGCATCTGTATTGGTATTGATATTGGTCATATGGTATTGGCTTGAGAGTAGCCTACTGTATCAGACTGAAAAAAAAAACACTCATTGTTGAGTTTGTTTGAGTCAATACTTGTCTGTCTGGATCTGAATCTTTCTGCCTGCACTCGTTTAGATAAACTATCCTGACAGCTTGCTTGATTGTATCATTGTAGGCTTTTTCCTGCATCTATTTATCTAGGATCTAGGATAATAGCGGGACACCACCAAACATTTAACATTTGTCATTCATGTAAATATGTTTCATATTATTTGTTAATACTGTAAAGGTTGATACTTATTAAATTTTAAATATGAAATGTTTATCATGTGCATGTGTTTGTATACATCATTTATTTATTTTATATTTCTTATATTATTTGTTGTGTTTTTAAAATAAATGAACTGAAAGAATTGAGTTTGCATTCATATTTTTTTTTTTTTTTTGAGAATTTAAATAAATTTAAGGGAAAATGAGGACATAATTACAGCATGTCCACTCATGGATACAAATCAAAATTACCAAATGATTTCCAACACACAGCTACTGATCCACAACATTGCCACAATGTCACAGTTACTTATTGACAACCTCACAAAGTTGCATTGTGACAACAAATCCATATGAGACTTTTCAAGATGTCACAATGCAACAATTTACATTGCCACAATAAAAGTTTGGTCATCAGATTATGTTTCAGTTAAGCAGTTAAGCTGGGCCTTTGTTCTTTGTCTCTTGATGCATGCTGTAGCTGTATTATTTCTTTAGGTGATGGAGTATCTTTTTATGTTTTAATCTATTTTTTGTTACTGTTGAGTATATGTGTGTACATGCAATATCCAGAGTGCGTTACTCTGTATTATATATCTGTATGTATATATTTCAATCATGCTGTATTTGTTTTATTTGTTGTAAACGGTGTAATAGAAAAAAAAATAGTTCAGTGGAGACCAATTTGTCTCAAATTAAATGTACCACAGAAATAAAAGAACATGATAAACCACGCAAGGCTCATGCTTAAAGCAAAAAAAAATAAATGAAAGAGTGAAGTGCATTTGAAGCCTGTTACGGGATACACAATAGTGGTGAATGCAGAGCAAGACAGAACATTGTGAAGGAGTTTAAACAGAGGCTCACTGAGAGGAAAGGGGCACTTAGCTATAATTGAAATCTCTTGGTAATAGACTCAATCTACAGGCAACAAAGCAACTACAGCACATTTTATGCACTCATTTAAATGATGTGCCATTAAGCTGTCAACAGGGCTCAGCCGTTGGGTATGGGGTTTGTCTTTGTCAGCCTTGATATATAAACATTAGTATATGTAATGTACGCTACATGAAAAAGACATCTCTCAAATGAAACCAGTGTTTTTATTTTTCACTTGTGGCTTTTTATATTGTAAAGTGAGCAGGTATCACGACAGGTTAAAGGAACAGTACATTTAACATTTGCTGAAACTTTTCTCGCCTTTAGGCCATCCAAGATGTACTGTAGATGAGTTTGTTTCTTCATCAGAACAGATTTGGAGAATGCACAGATTTAGCATTACATCATTTGCTCATCGATTGATCCTCTGCAGTGAATGGGTGCCGTCAGAATGAGAGTCCAAACAGCTGATAAAAACATCACAATAATCCACAAGTAAACCACACCACTCCAGTCCATCAGTTGACATTGTGAGGTGTTTGTAATAATTTTTTTTTTTTTAAATCCATCATTAAGATGTTCTTAATGTACGCTACATGAAAAAGACATCTCTCAAATGAAACCAGTGTTTTTATTTTTCACTTGTGGCTTTTTATATTGTAAAGTGAGCAGGTATCACGACAGGTTAAAGGAATAGTACATTTAACATTTGCTGAAACTTTTCTCGCCTTTAGGCCATCCAAGATGTACTGTAGATGAGTTTGTTTCTTCATCAGAACAGATTTGGAGAATGCACAGATTTAGCATTACATAATTTGCTCATCGATTGATCCGCTGCAGTGAATGGGTGCCGTCAGAATGAGAGTCCAAACAGCTGATAAAAAAATCACAATAATCCACAAGTAATCCACACCTCTCCAGTCCATCAGTTGACATTGTGAGGTGTTTGTAATAATTTTTTTTTTTAAATCCATCATTAAGATGTTCTTCAAACTGTTGTTTCCAGCTAAAAGTCCTCTATCCATAATATTGCCAAAAAGTAATCTCATCTGAAAAAGGAGAGAAATATGCACCGTTTACAAGCAAAAACTGTCCAAAAGACTTCTAAACAAATATGTCAGGGTATGGACTTTTTCACTGGAGGAAGCATTATTATTATGGACTTGTATTTTAGCCAGAAGTGTCGGTTTTAAGTTAAAATGCCTTAATGATGGATTTGTTTATTATACACACATAGCCTTTCTCTTCACAAGATGCTAACTGATGGACTGGAGTGGTGTGGATTACTTGTGGATTATTGTGATGTTTTTATCAGATGTTTGGACTTTCATTCTGACGGCACCCATTCACTGCAGAGGATCCATTGGTGAGCAAGCGATGTAATGCTAAATTACAAATCTGTTTCAATGCAGAAACAAACTCATCTACGCTTTGCATGACATTAGGGTAAGCACATTTTTAGCAAAATGTATTTCGGGGTGATCTATTTAGTTAATTCTATGTTTTCATTATTTGGATAAAAGGAAAAATACCATTGCAGCAAAACCGAAGACCTGGATACCAAGGTTTGGTGGAAGCCTGAGCACAAAAGGCAGAACCATAGCACAATAAGATTGAAATTAAGCTTTAATTTGGTATCTGATCTGCTCCAAAGCCTTTTTTTTTTAAGCAAAAGCTAGGCTTTTTATAAAACAAGAGCATTTCTGTTTCATCCGTAATTTTCTAAGGGTGATCCAAAAGATTCAAATACTTACACTTCCATAAAAGAGCAAGTTTAGTCTATATTGCAACCATTTCTTAAAAATGACTTAAACCAGATGTTCTGAGGATTATGGCACAGACATATTTTCAGACAACGAAACTTATGTCCAGTAATTCTCCATGGAAAATTACAGTCATGGTTGGATCCTGCCAAATCTTTAGAAGGCTGGAGGCTTGGAGGAGTGATATAGCGTGCTTTTTTGGTCTATTTCTTGTCAGGGTCATTTCAGTTTTATGTGGTCAGCCCTTTCCATCAGCTAGTCCTAGAATAGTTTTTTTTTTTTTTCAATAAGAAGGAAATGTACTCCTGTCACTTCTTTCGTGAAATGCTCTTTGCGACAAAGCCTATTTTAAGTGATGCCTGAAAGATACTGTAGGGCAGAGAAAATCTAAATAAAACATGCTCCCAGAGCGGTGTCAGCAGCTTATTGAAAGAAGTCAACTACTCACAGTCAGAGGTCATTGAACTCTGGCTGAGTGACTGGGTGCTACAGTACATGCCCTTAAAAATCTCTTCCAAGTAAGAATAGCTTTTCACTTATTGCCGTGATCTCTGTGTATCTGTGTGCCTCTCTAGTCTGCTTAGAGAAAGAATGCAACACAATAGTGGTAAGACTGCAGGCCTTAATTAACTTAGAATGTGGGAGGTGGTAAAATATCCCCCTATATGATCCCTCAGGTTTGGGACAGAGGTCACTTTAAAAAGCAGTGGGGCCATTTTGAGCAAGTGAAGAAAAAAAAACTCCTATTTTATTATTTTAAATAATAATAATAATAATAATAATAATAATCATCATCATCATCATCATCATAATAAATAATAATAATAATAATGTATTTTCTTAAATAAATTAGTATAAGTATAAAACTGTCCACACAAACCGCAATTTTATGTCTGTCAACATTAATGGAAAAAGGTAGTCCTTAAGTTCTAATAAGCAATTCTCAACATTGGAAATGTAGCGCCATCTAGTGCACACTGTAAGTAAGTATGAATGAGTAAGTATGATTAAAAAAGTAAAACACAAAATAGATGTAATGAATACCAAATTTCAGTTGAGTTCAGAGTTACACTGTGTCCATGTGTTTAAGACAATTATTTAATTAGTAATTTAAATATCTAACATTATGCGTAATTAATTCCATATCTCTGTTACTTAAAGTTACAATTTGAAAGTTAAGAATATTAATAATGATGTGAGTTACAGGAGAAAAAATATGGCAGGAATGGCCCTAAACTCTAACACAAAAAAGAAGAAGAAGTTTTTTTTTTCGTTCATGTATTTGTGTGCCTACAGCTGAATATATACACTTGTAATTATGTTCTTTGCTAGAATAAAATATGGTGCCTCATTATGCAATAAATTTAACTGTTTGGCCAAAAAGTGTGCTTATTTGCTGTGTTAACTAATATGAGAGCAATTACATCCATTACACATTTGGAGAAATGTATCAAATTGACCAAGACTAAACTAAGGCTGTTTGTGTAAAATAATTGCCTAGAAAAAAAAGTGTCATGTTATAAAATATTAATTATTTGATCAGAATTATTGCATTAAATAAATCGAATTCATGCCTTAAGCTTGACATCCATATTTTGTAACATCTTTTTCTTGCACTCAAATCATTTTTTACAGACCCCATTTTGACAACCCCACCCCCACCCCGCTCTAACGCTGTCCCCCACACCTGTTTTTGTTTTTATTTATGCACATATTCGTGTGGTACTTAAAGAACACACACACCTCTATAGTGTCAAGACAACAACACAATAATCTTTTTTTACAGGGCTATGGTTTAATTTTAAATTCATTTCTCCTCTTTACGATATAAGGTTTATAGCAGGTCTAAACAGATTATCAGTCATTATTAAAGGTAGTATAACAATTATTTTATATAGGATTTTTGCAGCTGACGTATTTCAGAAGCTCCAAGACCTTCAGTATTCCAAACGATCTTCTTGTCATGCAGTGCATTGTTACTGTCATGTGTCGCTATTCAGATCAGTTCTGAATATCGCACATCTGACTCTGGTTATGTGTTCTTCAGACTCTTCTCTCCACTTCTTGTGGATTGTGGGCCCGGACCCGTAAATTTGGTTAGACACGGTGGGGCTCCTGCTGACCGGAATGGTTTACGTTGGCACTTGGCTTCACATGAAGCTGTAAGTTACTTGGGCCCCTCTGCCAGGGTTGTGATGGGTGGCTGCAGGGGAAAAAAACTGTCAGAAAAAAAAAGGTACAAAAGCTGTCACTGGGGTGGTACCTTTTGAAAAGATATACTTTTATACCTTAAGGTACCAATATGAACCCTTTAGGTACAAAGGTGGACTTTTTTCTGTCTTTTATTCTGAGAGTGTATAGCGCTCCAGATGGTAGCTAGCTGTGGTGTAGTGTGTTGTGTGAGATCGGTTTTGACCCCTTCAGATGAATTATTGTTATTGACTGTTTGCACCTGCTATAAACCTTTGGCTTATAGCATAAAGAGCATTTCAGAATGAGCCATAAAACGATGAACTACTTTACAAAGCACATTCAAATTCAACAACACAATATTCATAATATTTAACTCCTATTTTTGTAATACATTTTTATTTGTAACATTTTGTAACTCATATTTTTATGACAGATGATTGCATCTTGGTACTGATTTCCGTCACATAAATATGTATATAATTATAAATAAAAGCAAGGGAACACAGAATGTCAGAGTTTTGATATTCATGAGCTTTATTGCCTGTTCTGTGCTGTCTCATTTCCATATAAAATATAAAAGATCATTATGGAATAAACGTCTTCAGTACACTCTTCAGCAGACTTTAAGTTGCTGACAATAAATCTGTTATTCACTACTGGTCAAACGTTTGAGAAATTAAGATTTTTTTAACGTTCTTGAAAGAAGTCTCTTATTATTGTTAATTTAGGTTCTTTCTTTAAGAAAATCTTACTTACCCAAAACTTTTGGATGTTAGCATATTACGGTTTTCACAAAAATATGAAGCAGCACAAGAGTTTTCAACATTTATAATAATAAGAAATGTTCCTTGAGCAGCAATTCAGCATTTTAGAATGATTTCTGAATGATCGTGTGACACTGAAGGGAAAAAAACTGTCAGAAAAAAAAAGGTACAAAAGCTGTCACTGGGGTGGTACCTTTTGAAAAGATATACTTTTATACCTTAAGGTACCAATATGAACCCTTTAGGTACAAAGGTGGACTTTTTTCTGTCTTTTATTCTGAGAGTGTATAGCGCTCCAGATGGTAGCTAGCTGTGGTGTAGTGTGTTGTGTGAGATCGGTTTTGACCCCTTCAGATGAATTATTGTTATTGACTGTTTGCACCTGCTATAAACCTTTGGCTTATAGCATAAAGAGCATTTCAGAATGAGCCATAAAACGATGAACTACTTTACAAAGCACATTCAAATTCAACAACACAATATTCATAATATTTAACTCCTATTTTTGTAATACATTTTTATTTGTAACATTTTGTAACTCATATTTTTATGACAGATGATTGCATCTTGGTACTGATTTCCGTCACATAAATATGTATATAATTATAAATAAAAGCAAGGGAACACAGAATGTCAGAGTTTTGATATTCATGAGCTTTATTGCCTGTTCTGTGCTGTCTCATTTCCATATAAAATATAAAAGATCATTATGGAATAAACGTCTTCAGTACACTCTTCAGCAGACTTTAAGTTGCTGACAATAAATCTGTTATTCACTACTGGTCAAACGTTTGAGAAATTAAGATTTTTTTAACGTTCTTGAAAGAAGTCTCTTATTATTGTTAATTTAGGTTCTTTCTTTAAGAAAATCTTACTTACCCAAAACTTTTGGATGTTAGCATATTACGGTTTTCACAAAAATATGAAGCAGCACAAGAGTTTTCAACATTTATAATAATAAGAAATGTTCCTTGAGCAGCAATTCAGCATTTTAGAATGATTTCTGAATGATCGTGTGACACTGAAGACTGGAGTAATGATGCTGAAAATTCAGCTTTGCGTCAAAGGAATACATTTTAAATACATCCAAATAGAACAATGCTTTTTTTTTTTTTACGTTTGAATAATATTAAAATATTTTGATAAAGGCAGCCTTAGAGAACACAAGTCCCCATTGTTCATTTAAATGGGGAGTCATCTCAATTATCACCAGTAAAATATGGAGTGCCACAAGGATCTGTCCTAGGTCCTCTGCTATTTTCGATATACATGTTGCCCCTTGGTAATATTATTAGAAAATACGGGATTAGTTTCCACTGTTATGCTGATGATACTCAACTATAATATATATTATATCTTTATATATATATTATAACTTTATATATACAGTATATATATATATATATATATATATATATCATTTGTACAAAAAATTTACAAAAATTGTAACCTTTCATTGAAGTAAAACAATTGAAAAATCTCATGATGAAATAAATGTTTTTAAATAAATGTATGTTGGCCACAATTATTGGCGCCACAGAAATTCTTATGAGTAAAATATTTCTGAATTATATTCCCCTTCATATTTACTTTTTTTTTTTAGCACACCAGGGTGACTAGTAGCGTGAAATTGTCCAGCCATGACTTCCTGTTCCACAGGATTATAAATATGAGGAACACA
>NW_015626034.1:1343894-1357846 GCF_001515625.1 Sinocyclocheilus rhinocerous | reverse complement strand
CTCATCCAAAAACAAACTCCAGCATATTCAGTTGTCAGACACGACTGGAACTTCAAATGGCACTGGCTTCTATGGTCAGATGAAACTTTTGAAACAGATGACACCCAACAGAGCTTTTTGGCAGCAAACCCACCAGATGGGTTTAGTACAAACAGGGATAAAAAGTACCCCATGCCCACGGTTAAATATACTGCTGGATCTTTAATGTTGTGGGCCTGTTTTTCTGCCGGAGGTCCTGGACATCTTGGCATCATGGATTCTATCAAATACCTACAGATAAAAAATCTGACTGACCTGACTGCATCTGTTAGAAATCTTATAATGGGCCGTGGTTGGATCTTCCATCAGGACAATAATTGTTACGGCCCGTTTAGGGGTCGTACAGAAACTATTCTTAGACATAGGCTTAGTTTGTGGGAGTTTATTACAATAAAGATAATAGAAAGAAAAGACTGGGAAAACTTCACATTCCGACAAGGCCAAAACAATAACCAAAACCCCAATCTCAGCCATCCCTCTATCTAACCTCATCAAAAGAAAAGAAAAAGAAAATACAAAATTATAAGAAAATAACTGGCATCGGAACCCTACAACCCAATAAGCTATCATTTACAGGAATTTACAATGAATAAACAAATAATACAAACAAGAAAAATACAATCTCAACACAAGCAAAACCAAAATAAACTATAGACTAGTTGAGGGCACTCTCTCTCTCTATATATACTGTATATATATATATATATATATATATATAAGAGTTCAGATGCAAAAGCCTCTAAGTACGTCTGACGTTTTTCTTTAAAATTAGCATTTCTTTCTGGCTACTATAGGTTTCTATGTAAGTACTGGTACTTCTGAATGGGTTGAGGCTGGGATTTAGCGCATTTGAAGTGAAAGTACTTGATGAACATATACTATATGTCAATGTGTGGAGAGCATTCACTCAGTATCGTTATCTCATTTTTGACCAAGATGGCTTTTTAGAGACTTTTGCATTGGAACTCTTCATATATATATATATATATATATGAAGTTTATGCATTAAGCAGTTTGCTTAATGGCTTTGGTTTTGGCTTTATGTAACCTTAAAGGCAAAGATCAATTTTGATGTAATGGCATATTGGTCAACAAAGAAAACACAAGGGAGCAGTTACTTAACAGTCAAAGTCATCCAGGATAATGAGCTGAAGCTCTGTGAGTGTGTGTGTATGAGTGGTTTGTCTCGTCTGTCGACTAATTATCTCTGTGCGCTGGTGGTGAATGAAATCTGACTGCAGACGGCATGGATCTTCTCCCTCCTCTGGCTCTCTTAATGGACTCAATAATGGGATGATATTCTTATCATTCTTGTCTCTGCTCATCTGGAACATCAGGTTAATGACTCTGATTGGATCGTGGCCACAGAGATTCACTAAATGGCCTCGGGAGAACTCACTCATACTCAGAGATATATTTTGTGAAAGGTTTTTTAGGGGTCAGGATTTGGATGCAGGATCACCATGTTGGCAGCATCTTCAATTGGCTGCATTCTTTTTTCCTGCATTTACATTCAGGATGATAATCACACATATACAGAAAGAACAGAATACAACTTATGAATATATGCTGTACCATAGAAATAATTTAAAGAAAATAACAATTCATTAAAAACTTAAGTAATTTACCTTGCTAATAGATGCCATAAGTCATTGAGTCTTTTAAATTTGTATGCAATTAAAAGGTACACTCTTAATAAAAATGGTTCTAAACAGTACCAGATTTACCGGGTTTTTCAGCTTGTAATAATAGCAGAAACCTTTTTGGTGCTAAATAGAACCATTTTTTTATAAGGTTCTATAAAGAACCATACTTTGAAGTGCTATATAGAACCTTAATAGTGTTAAAAATAACTTTCTTTTTATATTATTTATTAATATTAATATTTTACCTCTATTTCTGCCTAGTTTTATAATATATTGTAGTATCTATTAGGGTTTTACAGTTGAAAAAAATACCAGGAAGTCATGTCAATATGTTTTTTTTATTGACATGGTTACTTGTAGCAAAAAAGACAGTGCTCTAACAAGTTTTAAGTTATAACAGTAATATTATGAAATGTTATTATAAATAACTGTTTTCTATTTTAATATATTTGAAAGTTTATTCCTCTGATGGCACAGCTGAAATTTCATCAGCCATTGCGCCAGTCTTCAATGTCACATGATTCTTCAGAAATCATTATAATAAAAGCATAAAAAAATCTGTCATTTTATTAACTGGATAAATGATAACTGGCATTCAACATGAATAAATACATAAAGACATAAAAAATATAAAAAGGATACAGTGAAATATCTTCACAATCGTGTGAAGTCTTACTGTATGTCCATCATTGTAATTGAGTCGCAGTTTCTCCCAACATATGATGAGGTTGTAGAATGTGACAATTATTAGAAAAACAATTATGTTTATGAATGCCAAAAATAGCCAATGGAGTATATGAGTCCTTCACAATAAAAAAGTGATTACAAAAAAGAAAAAAAGAAAAGAAAAAGAATTCATGGGATAGCTTTACTTTTTTGTGACTGAGCATGCTTATGCATAATAATAATAATAATAATAATAATAGCTGAAAACTCCAGCAATATGGATCATAAATTAAATATGTGTTACTTACTTGGTCGAGAACAGGGTAGAAGTAACTGAACATACATGGTCACAAAAAAAAAACCTAGTAATGTTGTTTTAACATGTAGTAAAATCAATAGTAACGTGGCTATGTAACATAAAAATACTATACATATTTCTATATTTTGCTATTGTATTGTGGAGTGACACTTTCATAAACTTTTCTATACTCCTAATGGTAAATATTACAATATCATAGCACAACAGCAGTGATCAGCAATAATGATAAGCCGAATACTCACAATAAAAATAATACGGTCATATAGATCATAACAGAGTCTCGGAGGTAAGAAGTGGATTATCCTTCACCTGAAATGTTTGTCTTTTCATCCTGAAATGCGAGGCAAATGTTGGATCACAATAATTAGGAAGCACAGTTTCCACAAATCCCTTCATTTGATTGGCATGTTCTCTTATTCTGGACGGCAAGGGCAGTGACTGTAACATTGAGCGTATTTTGCAGTATTAAACACGTATTTATACCGATTTCATCAGGCTCCGAAAATTCTTCAAAAAGAACACAAAGATTGGCCTTCTCAGCTGTTCTCACAGAGTGTTCAACGCACCACCGTTTCCGTTTAAAAAAAAACGGTTTGCACCATTTTGTCGGGGCTGAACGCAGCCCTGAGTTCATGGAGCTCTCTCATGACATACAAAATGGGCAGAGCAGTGGATCCCCAGGACCAGGATTGAAAACCACTGCCCTAAACTCTAACACAAAGAACAATTTCAGCATAAAGGGGTTCTTCAGGCTGAAAAGGTTATAGTACTGTTACATGTATAGAACCATTTTAAGAGTGTATCTTATTCCTTTAGATATGATATCAAACAAGGTGCCGTTATTTTAAAGAAAGACAGCACACAAACAAATTTCAACAAAACATTTCACAAAAGTTTGTAAGGTTTCAAATGATAAAGTAATAGATTAAATGAACTGACTTCATACATTCACTACAAATCATCTTGGCACCAGTTGCCACTGCAAAATCTCTTAGAAAAAAACCCCCAGCATCATTTGTTTGCAGATGGAAATTAGTACTTAAGAGCTTGATGTTTTATCTAATGCAACTGGACATTTCCCACAATTGTTATGTGTGCCTTAAGTGTCCAAATACTCTTAGAGCCAGTGTATATAACATTCGTAAAATAAAGTCAAAAACCACTAGATGTCACCAGAGTACTGATATCTGGTTGAGAGCTCTTTATTTTGTAACGAGGAGCGATTCATGGGTTTGTTTCTAGGTTATCTCCTTTTAATTTTTTTTTTGTGCTATTTTAATGAATTTTTATTAATCAACGTGCTTTCATTAAATAATCTGATGTAAGGTTAAACCGAGCCAGTTTTTCCGAAGTTATATTAGCATTTTCTGTTCATTCATAGTCTAGTCATAGGCTATATCGTGGAAAATAACAATACTAAATTGTACAAAATCCAAAAATGTGTTTGCTAATGCAATCAGCGTTATACTTTCCTTGAATTATTTGATATAAGTTTATCCGGAGCCTATTTGCATATTCATTCAAAGTCAAGTCATAAATTGTGAAAAATAATAATACTAAAATTGTATAAAATCCAAAAATGTGTTTGCTTATGTGATTTCCGTGCGTCATTGTTTGATTTCCCATGCATAAATAAAAGGAAATGAATGTTCACGTCCTCACAGGAACTCAAAATAACTGCGTGGGAAAAAGCGATAGACAAAAGTGGCTTTCAATCTCTTCACTCTCATCAATTGCAATTTCGCTTACGTGGAACTGTATGAAACTCTTTATGAGTAATGTGGGCGTTCAACTCAAATGATATTCACTTATTTTCATTCACCTACGATTGACACAGAGTTCAAATGTAGCAGCTCTCCACCACGAAACAGATGTTTCTTATAAGATGTCTTCAGCCTTTAATACAGGTCAGGGTCCTGTTGTCTGCTCTTCACCTGAGGATGCGCTTACTCCTACACGAGGACGTGAAAGCTGCAGCGCTCTAGAGATCGGGGGAGGAGTTACAACACGATCACCTAGTAACCAGTAACGTAAATTGACCAGAAGGGTCGTAAATACGAAACCCGATCCGCGAAGTCGGATCTTTTGTGCAGCTGCTTCAACGCTCGCAGACTGAACTTGTCTCGAGATTGAGAAGACAACCCTTGCAAATTTGATAGAAATAAAGAAAAAACAGCAGTGTGCACGCAACACATGGACAACGTGGGAAAGCATCGATGCGCGCGGCTGGTAGCAAGAGACAGGAGTTCGTAAATAGACAACGGAAGCTTCCTCGAGCGACTGGAAGGAATAAACCGGGAATTTCACTAATTTTTATTTGGTAGGTTGTGGGATTTGCATGTCATCATTTAATGTGATCATTTTCATATTTGCAATGATTTATACCATGAAATTTGAATGAACGTATGAACTTTGCGTCGAAAGTAACTCAAGTTGATTGCTGTTCTCTAGTAAAGCGAATGAATCGAGAGAGTTTGCTATTTTGGACCGGAGATAATGGATCACATGTTGCTCAAGCATGTTTATTATTATTATTATTATTATTATTACTACTACAATGAACATTCAGATATAGCTACCGTGTTATTCTTATAGACCACCAGCGGTGAAAATGATTCGATAAACAACATACTTTTCGTTAACAGGTTTTGGGATTGTGTACCTTATAGTAACGTATATCACATGCAGGTTTGTCGCTTATATAATGATTGCGCTAACAAACAAAGTTCCTGAGTGCATTCCTTAACTTTGTCTCGTTCCTATTGTTTACCTGCTGTGTGTGCTCACTTATCCGCAATATGAGGCGTCTTCACAGACTTGACGCGATTCAAGTGTGCGCGTTTCTAATTGACGTGGCGAGTTGTTTGTTGGCTTCGGCGGTCAAGCTGGTCATATAGTTTAAAGCACAACATATAAAGGTTTTACTTGTGTTTTGTGACTATGATTCACTTGTAATGAGAACTTAAACCAGTTATGTTCTTTTTAATAAATACGTTCAGTCTCAAGTGATAATCTTTGTAATATTTACAAAGTTAAAAACCGAGCTACACCGCACTAAAATACTCGGGTGGTTGAAGCGCAGATTTCAAACAAAGCTCAAGTCAAGTTTCTCAGAGCTGTTTCGCTGTCTGATCAGTTCCGGAAGCCTATCAGCGGAGTAAGAAAACATAATTTCTTATATTACCAAAGAGTCACTACTGAAGTGGATGACACACCAGATGAGTAGTCCAACTTTTTTCTGTATTTTAGGGAATAGTTGTGTTAAAGAGATAGTTCACATTGTCTACTTACCTTCATGTTGTTTTAAACATGTATGACTCTCTATCATCTCTGGAACAAAGAATGATATGTTTATGTCTTTCATTGATTTATAGTAACTAGTAACTTTATAGTATTATCTTCCATATGGTGACAGCATCGTATTGATAAATAATTTTAGTTTGTTTCCCCCCCAAAAAATCTATCCTATTCCTTTAGAAGACTAGGAATACGCTGCATGATCCGAATTGACTACTTTCATAATGCTTTTACTGTGTTGTTTTGTCATTTTTGGTTTGATAGCCCTTGGTGGCCCCCGGGCCCCATTGTATGGAGGTGAGCAGTATTAATATGTCACAACTTTTCTGTGTTAGACAGAAATTGAGTTTGGACTGACATGAGGCTTTCTAAATGATGACAGAGCTTTAATTTGTATTTTTTTTTTTGTGAACTCCCTTTGAGGGTGGTTCATGTAGGTCACCCACTTGCTTTCACACAGTACAGCCATCAATCATAAGAGTGTAAATTGCAAGCTGACATCTGCCTCCCTCACATTCGCCGTTGGTTCCTGTTCTGTGTGGCTTCTCACATGCACAGCATGTTTAATTTATAGCTCTTTAACTGGTTGGGTTAGTGACTGTTGTACTCTCAGCGTAACGGCACGGCCATGTCGTGTGATCAAACGTTATTGACTTGAACAGTCGATAACTGTGACAACTGTGGTTTTTCATTCTCAGTACCACAGAGAAGTGCGACTTAAAGCAGCATGCAACACAATGAATGGCCCGGCACACATCATTTAAGCATTTATGGAGAAGAGAGCTGCTCTTTTGAGCACATTAAAGTTTAATTTACACCTGCTTATGTCTTCAGATCAAGGTTATGTTGGACCCTTTTACATTCTGAATTAGTCAGTGTTGACTTATTTTAGCACTTGTGTGTTTGATATTGAAGAGATACTTTGGAAACATTATTAAGTATAAAAAGCATTGGTTTTTGCCTTTTCGTATGACTTTTTGGAGTCCTGCAGATGGAAATTTGTCAAAATATGATGAGAGAGGGGAAAAAGTTTGCATAGTACACTCTAAAAAATGCTGGGTTGTTTCAACCCAACGTTGGGTCAAATATGGACTAACCCAGCTGTTGGGTTACATTTTTTTAATGAAATTTTTAACCCAAAAGTTGGGTTAGTCCATATTTGACCCAACGTTGGGTTGAAACAACCCAGCATTTTTTAGAGTGTATGACCGGGCTCATTGGAATTCTCAAACATCATTGTTTAAATTCATTTGTGAGGGTTACTGTTGAACATTTTTAACTAGAAATTGGATTTGTTTCGCCGTGTTGGAGCCCAGGTTTGTTGTGAAGCTTTGAAACTGGTGTTGATGAATCATCTTGAAAGCCGTCACCATCTGCCAGACGTTTTTCAGGTCTGTTTACCCCTCGTTCGTGTGCCTTATCCTTTCAGAAGAAGTTTTACACTCTACACAAAGTCTTACAAGTTGTGAGCAGCGAGAGCATTGTGTCTTTTTCTGTATGGAAAACATGTCCGGTGAGCAGGCAGTTTAGTTATCTGAGCTCTCTCTCCATGATGAGGTGTGGTTTTTATTGGACCTTTTCCCCTGCTCGTAAAGTGCTGAGGGAGAGGCAGAAAATGAGTACAGCTTTACTCACATCAGACTCAAAGAACACCATGAAAAACTATAAGTGTACATGTTCTAGAAGTTTTCATGCTAATCATTTGGCTGCATAGTTGTGAAAGTGTTTTGATTTACACTACTATTGCTTTTTTATGCCATTTTCAAAATCTAATTTTTTTTTCTTTTGCAGCATGCAAATCAGTGTATGTGTCAGATATACCTCTTTGGTTTTTGGATTGTGTCTCACTGTTTTTTTTAATTTTTTATACATATTCATTATTAAAAAGTTTTCAAATGTTTTGTCATTATGTGATAAGACGTAATTTCACGATTCGATTCTCATTCACAAGATTTTGATTCGGTTCTCGATTCAATTCAATATCGATTATTTTGGATATATATCTTGTATACATTCAAAATTTTCTAACTAATGCTGTAAAATATACATGAGAGTCAGTTGGTACAACATTACTATACTATTGAAGGTTAAAACTGACTGATTTTGTAGGCTTATACAACTGCTTAAATTACACTTAATTAAGTTTTTATAATAAAAGTTACAATTACATAATAATATTTCTACTTAGGGCTGCACAATTAATCGAATTTCTAATCGCAATTACAATTATTGATGCCACAATTACGTAATCGTTAAAAACGGCAATTAATCGTTCAAAGTCCACTTATGTTATTCTGTGTGCTTAAGATGGTTTTTTTTCTTTCTACATGCTATCTTAAGGCTTTTTCCATTGTTTTAATTTTAGTTTTAGTAAAACACTATAATACCATTTATATTTTTACTTTTTTTATAATTTAAAGAAGAAACCAATCCGATGTATAGTTGTCATTTGAGGCTTAATACTATAGAAAAGCTCTAAAGGTGAATACGGATTGTAAAGTTGTACTCTTTCTTTTAACTTACCTTCGGATGTTTAGTCATGTTTATTTTGTGCTGAAACTGGTATTAATGTGGAGGAGATGATCAGTTCACGTGCGCCTCGCGCTGCTGCTTTTATTGAACCGAGGCGCGCCGCGCTACAGCGATCACTCCATTAAACAACGCCAAAATGGCATTTATTGTTTGAATACTGCAATACAATGAACATAATTTGAAATCTGAGACTTTGTTTCATATTAAAAGTACCAAAGCACAATGCTTATTGCGATTTATTGGATGGGAGATGCCCTTCAATGTCCCATCCATTAACTGAAAACAGGCTAGACTAATCGATTCTTGGGATTTATGAATCTATATCGTTTTGTAAAAATGAGAATTGATTATAATCGAGATATCCATATTTTTTTACCCAGCCCTAATTTTCAGGTGTTTTCTATATGCAGGGTTTCTGTGGGTCTTAAAGTCTTAATTTGCCCTTCCACAAATTTAAGGGACAGTTCACCCCAAAATTTTAATTGTCAAATTGTTCCAGTTGTACGAATTTCTTTCTTCTGCTGAATAAAATTAAAATATTTTGAAGAAAGTTGGTAACCAAACAGTTGACGGTAGCCATTAACTTTATGGGAAAATATATGGAAGTCAATGCTACTGTCACTATCTCTATAGGTCTTTAAAAAGTCTTGCATCAGAGCAGAAAGTCTTAAATTCATTAAGTCATGGAATCAAATGTTGCATGCTTTGCAAAAAATGTATGTCTTCCTCAGTATTTTTGTTTTTCTATACAAATATCTAAATATCCTTATCAAGACATACACTACTTAAGATGCAAAAGTAAAATGAAGTCTTTAAAAATTGAACATAATTTAGTTTATTCTTAAAACAAGAACAAATATATGTGAATGGGGTATTAAAATGTTTTCCCATTTAATTAATTTGATTGGCAGACACTTGCTACATTTTGATCAATTCCACAGAAAACAAGACGACGACTTTTATATAATTTCATTTAGCTTCTCAAGTAAATGTATCTTTTGACATTTGCACTGGAAAACAAGACAAAAATACTGAGGAAGAACATCACTTTTTTTTTGCAGTGTGTTCAGTGTGAAGTACAATAAGTTATTTTCCTGTAGTGGTTGGGAACCACTATATTCAAGCCTTAGCTTTGTTTTTTTTGTTTTTTGGTGCGTTTGTGTGTAAAATGATTTTTAGTAATGGGGATGGCTTGGAAATGTTGCTAATACAAATGATTGTTCCCTTCAAATTATTCCTTAAATTTTCTTTACTTAGTCTTAAAAAGGCTCTTAAATTTACCTGCAAACCTGACAGTTTTTTGACCTTACTTGCTTTTCCCCATTATTGTGTTATCAGCCATTTCAGATAAACCAGACCTAAATGACACGTAATAACAAAACAAGCTGTGGTTGAGTGCATTAGATGCTGGTCTCTTCATGTCTAATTGGGTTCCTCTTTACCGGAATAAGCTGCACAGTGGATCACACTATATGCTGATATATTGAGGCTGCTAGTACAATGTGCCAAACACTGTTTAACACATACAAACACATTTATGAAATATGAAAGACTTTGTGTAGAAAGGGGTTGTACTATCATTAAAATAGCTTTATCCTTCGCTACCCAGTATTTAGTCAAATACTATATTCAAAGTATGCAGGCAGCCTTGTTTGAAACAGTCTTTTGAGTTCAAGTTAGTGATGTAATCTCGGAGTCATATCTAGTTTGACTCGGACACATTTGACTAGCCCGATCATGTCCGGATTGTCAGCTAATTGATAGTGTGTGCTATTCTCTACTATTCTCTGTGAGCTAAAAATGTCATTTTTTAAAATCTCATCATTGAAAGCAAGCCGTTTCACACTGAGCTCCATATGTTTGGTTAGGTTATTATAGTTATGTTTTTATGTTATGTTATGTTTTTGAGTCATGTTTGTTATTTTATGCTGTATCTTTTATGAGGTTAAAGATGATGAACAAAACCATGAACCTAAATTTTTATAGGAGCTTTATCCCACATTCTTCTGGAAAGATTATTCGCAACAGCCTCTGCTTTACATCAATGGATATTTAGAGCCTCTTATCAACTCTTGCTAATTGTATATTTTAGTATTATAAATGTGTGTATGAACAAGTCTAATTAGCTAACACATTTGAATGTATTTTAACATGCTGCTTAACCTCTCTGTGTAATTCTGTCTTTGTCTAAGCTGTCTGCTAAAGTTAAATGCTTCGCGATATACATCACTGAATTTGAAGCATTAATAGGTCACATTAAACAGTGCTAAAGAGTGAGCTTTGACATTTAAATATTTTAACATCTCCCACTTCCTGTTGCCGTCCCCACAAGGCTGGGGTTTGACTATTATGTTAGCGCATACAAACTGACATAATATTAACATGAAGATTGATTGTTCGTCTATTTTCCTCATTAAACCTTTTTTTTTTTTTACATCTTGGTACAATCTGTTCTCTTAAAGGGATAGTTCACTGAAAAATGAAATAATTTATTCACCCTCATGTTGTTCCAAACCTGTTGTTATTTTATAATGAAAATCAATGGTGACCAGAACTGTTTGGTTGCAAATGTTCCTCAAAATATCTTCTTTTGTTTTACAAAGAAGAATGAAAGTCATACATGTTTGGGTAAGGGTATGTAACTTATGACAGGATTTTAATTTTGGGGTGAACTATGCAGATAGCTCTGAAATGCCAACTGATAATGTCATCATTACACTTACAACTTCCGTGTACGATTTATTAATCTGATTTCATTTATCTGTTTCAGGTAGAGGGATTTCTGATGTGGCAGCTTAATGCCAACTCGACGTAAAACCATAAATCCCTTGTGTAAAACATGGTGAGAGGGGCTCTTGAAACCGATGAGCTGACCAGGCAACACTGCTGCCACTATAGAGCAATCTAACTAACGTGAACGTGATGGGGATGATGATATTACACATAGCAATGATGGAACAGCCGCATTGACAAAGATTAACTGCTCTCACTCTCAGTGCGCTGTTGCCAACCAGCATGCTGCGGATACTGTCGCTCAAATTTGGCCGCGTCTACCGGTGTGGCAAGTTCCTCTTCATCGTAGCTCTTTTTGTGATCCTGCTGATGAACACTCACAACCTCTTCCATGCTGCGGATACTGTCGCTCAAATTTGGCCGCGTCTACCGGTGCGGCAAGTTCCTCTTCATCGTAGCTCTTTTTGTGATCCTGCTGATGAACACTCACAACCTCTTCGCCTCTTTCCAGAGAAACGAGCTCACCGACCGGCGATTCATCGGCCTCAACAAGTGTCCGGCCTGCTTTGGCACTAGCTGGTGCCGCAAGTTCATGAACGGCCAGGTGACCTTCGAGATGTGGGGTCGCCTGCGCTTCCTAGACTTTTTCAACGTAAAGAACGTTTATTTCGCTCAATACGGAGAACCCAGGGAAGGAACGCGCAGGGTCGTGCTCAAACGCCTGGGCTCCAACCAAGAGCTCGCAGAGATCGATCAGAAGATCTGCAAACGGGCCACTGGAAGACCTCGCTGTGATCTCATTCAGGGTATGTACAAAACGGAGTTCGCCCGACTTAACGGGGACGTAAGGCTGCTGACCCCAGAGGTGGTGGAGGGCTGGTCGGATCTGGTGCACTGCCCCTCGCAGAGGCTTCTGGACCGGGTGGTCAGGAGGTACGCGGAGACCAAGGACTCTGGAAGCTTCCTGCTGAAGAATCTTAAGGACACGGAACGAATGCAGCTGCTGATGACGTTGGCGTTCAACCCTGAGCCGCTTGTGCTGCAGGTATCCACACACTAGCCGATAACATATCTTCTTTAAATGCATTTCAAGTTGCTGAAGCACTGTGTCTGATGCCCGCTTGGGAGTTAAAGGGATTAACGATGCATCTTTGCATATTTTAAAGTTCTGCACAAGGCTATGTAAATAATAGATACGTTGTGTCTGTCGGTGGTCACTTAGAGATTTCTCTGCTTTGGGCAACAGCGTGCTTGTCATGAAGAGTTCCTTCAGACATAAATCATAAAGCATTTGTTATTCCATAAGCAAAGTTTAAAAACACAGAGGTGGCGTATTGTTCCGAAAGTTTTGTCCAAAACTTGTTTTCAGTATGATAAACATTTTCCACTTAAGGGTGTATAATATTGACAAAAAATGTGTGGTGGTTGGTTCACAGCAGTGACAAAAATGAACTTTCCCCATTAAGGACTGATATTTACGGCCCAGTAGTGCACAACAAATTTTAGACTACACAATGAAATCGCCGCAACACAGCGAAATTGGCACAACACAATATAAACAAGCCACAACACAACAGAAATGGTCCTATGCTTGGACACAAATGGGGCCTACATGTTTGCTACTTACTGACACATCAAGCTTCTCTTTAATAAATGCAGCACTTTGTCTTTTTAAGTGCTTTTAGAATTGAATGAGGCAAGGGATTTAATGCAGGGTCTAATGATCTAACGAAATTAAAATATTGATATCCAATATATTTTTCTGAACCCTTTAAGTTTCGATGGGACATTATATATCAGGCCATTTCACAATGCTGTTTCTATAACAGAGTGTCTATTTACAATAAGTGCAAATAACCCTCCTTGTTGACATATAGGCTATTTACACTAACTGACGCCCGCTAGGGCTGCACGATAAATCGAAATGGAATCGAAATCGCGATTCGACAGAAGCTGTGATTGTCATGCGTATCTTTCAGTGAAGCACGGTTCTGTGATCAGCAGTAAATCTCCATCCAAAGGCCAGAGGGCGCTCTCGCGCTGAAAATCCAAATACGCCTAGCAGATAGGGTTGTGACAGTGAGGAAATTTTCCCACCGGTTAATCGACGTGTGACAACACCGGTAATACCGGTATCACCTTGGGGGCGGGGCGTTCCCTCTTTTCCTCGCTTTCCTTCGCTTTTAAATAGCTTGTAAAAGCGGCGTGCGCATTTTACTTTCACTTTGAAATAGCGGCAATTCGGCGTAAAGCAATTGTTTGTTTTTAGTTCGTTTGAATTTTCCCTCTTTTCCTCGCTTTTAAATAGCTTAAAAGCGCCGTGCGCATTTTACTTTCGCTTTTGAATTAGCGGCAGTTAGGCGTCAAATGCTTGAATGCAACAACAAAATACAACGTCAAACTCACTTTAGCATATATATAAAACATAGAACTTTTATTAACAAAACAAATAAAAATACACCATGCTATAGGGCAAGCTATGCCTAATATAAAATAACAAATAAATTACATAAAGTTTAAATAGGTATACAAAACTGGAAATAGGCCAAGTAAACATGTATAATATATAACCAAATAAATAAGAAACGTAGAACGTTTATTAGCAAAACGAGTAAGAAAGCTTGGAGGCACACCTTGATGTCAAATAAAATAAATAAATGACACAAAGTTTAAATAAAGTAAAAATCAGCAAACAATGTGAAACCAATTAAATAAGAAAC
>NW_015626034.1:1332538-1343565 GCF_001515625.1 Sinocyclocheilus rhinocerous | reverse complement strand
CCACTAGCCGATAACATATCTTCTTTAAATGCATTTCAAGTTGCTGAAGCACTGTGTCTGATGCCCGCTTGGGAGTTAAAGGGATTAACGATGCATCTTTGCATATTTTAAAGTTCTGCACAAGGCTATGTAAATAATAGATACGTTGTGTCTGTCGGTGGTCACTTAGAGATTTCTCTGCTTTGGGCAACAGCGTGCTTGTCATGAAGAGTTCCTTCAGACATAAATCATAAAGCATTTGTTATTCCATAAGCAAAGTTTAAAAACACAGAGGTGGCGTATTGTTCCGAAAGTTTTGTCCAAAACTTGTTTTCAGTATGATAAACATTTTCCACTTAAGGGTGTATAATATTGACAAAAAATGTGTGGTGGTTGGTTCACAGCAGTGACAAAAATGAACTTTCCCCATTAAGGACTGATATTTACGGCCCAGTAGTGCACAACAAATTTTAGACTACACAATGAAATCGCCGCAACACAGCGAAATTGGCACAACACAATATAAACAAGCCACAACACAACAGAAATGGTCCTATGCTTGGACACAAATGGGGCCTACATGTTTGCTACTTACTGACACATCAAGCTTCTCTTTAATAAATGCAGCACTTTGTCTTTTTAAGTGCTTTTAGAATTGAATGAGGCAAGGGATTTAATGCAGGGTCTAATGATTTAAAATATTTAAAATATTGATATCCAATATATTTTTCTGAACCCTTTAAGTTTCGATGGGACATTATATTTTCACAATGTTCACAATGCTGTTTCTATAACAGAGTGTCTATTTGCAATAAGTGCAAATAACCCTCCTTGTTGACATATAGGCTATTTACACTAACTGACGCCCGCTAGGGCTGCACGATAAATCGAAATGGAATCGAAATCGCGATTCGACAGAAGCTGTGATTGTCATGCGTATACTGGCAATAGTGCTGCCAGTAAGTTACCGCAAAAATACAATAAAAAGTCTAACAGTGTACCTTAGGGTTGTGACGGTGAGGAAATTTTCCCACCGGTTAATCGACGTGTGACAACACCGGTAATACCGGTATCACCGCGGGGGCGGGGCGTTCCCTCTTTTCCTCGCTTTCCTTCGCTTTTAAATAGCTTGTAAAAGCGGCGTGCGCATTTTACTTTCACTTTGAAATAGCGGCAATTCGGCGTAAAGCAATTGTTTGTTTTTAGTTCGTTTGAATTTTCCCTCTTTTCCTCGCTTTTAAATAGCTTAAAAGCGCCGTGCGCATTTTACTTTCGCTTTTGAATTAGCGGCAGTTAGGCGTCAATTGCTTGAATGCAACAACTAAATAACAACGTCAAACTCACTTTAGGCTATATATAAAACATATAACTTTTATTAACAAAACAAATACAAATACACCATACTATAGGGCAGGCTATGCCTAATATAAAATAACAAATAACTAACATATTTTAAAAACCTATATACAATTTTGTATACCTAAGTAAACATGTGTAATATATAACCAAATAAATAATTTTTAATTGTAGTGTCTGTTCTTTTACTGAACTAAATGATTTTTATTTCTATAAAAAATCAAAACGACGGTGGGGGTCGGTGACGCGGTGGGCAAGTGACGTAACCGGTCCTGCGGCTTAACACCGGTATCACCGTCAGCACCGTCTATCGCGGCAAGCCTACTAGCAGAAGAAACCCAGGAAATGCCTATAGCGGTAGCTGGGTAAACAGAAGATTTAACCGCTTTTATTGATTCAACGTGACTAATAAACACACGATTATGACAATATATGGTTTATCGGAGTTATTATTATTATAATTTTCATTAAAATAAAGTATATTTATAATGCAATGCCCAAATATGCCTCGCAGAAGAAACCCAGAAAATGCCTATCGCTGCAGCTGAATAAACAGAAGATTTAACTGCTTTTATTGATTCAACGTGACTAATAAACAAACGATTATGACAATATATGGTTTATCTGAGTTATTATTATTATTATAATTTTCATTAAAATAAAGTATATTTATAATGCAATGCCTTTATCACTGCTTAGAATACTGAAATATGTTGCGTGCCTTATTCTGTGCAAGAAGCCACATCTCACAGAAGGATTTATTTCAAACACTCGACTGACGTTATGAAGTGAGTTTGGAGTAAAAACATGTTATTAAATGTGGTATTTTCACAAGCTTTCAGATGGAGCAGCATTTACTACACAGAGCCGTAGTTCACTGACAAATTACGCAAAAAGATCACGATTTTATTGCGTGATTATGAAATCGTTCGCGATAATGACAGCTGTTTGCATAGCTTCTCAGTGAACTACGGCTCTGTGTAGTAAATTCTGCTCCATCTGAAAGCACGTGATGATGATTTACTGCTGATTACAGAACCGCTTTACTAACAAAATGCGCATGACAATTGCATTCGATTAATCGTGCAGCCCTAACGCCCGCCTTGTAACCGCTGAAGTGGCATTGAGAGTAAGGCACATAGAAGTACCATTTGACGCAATTTACTTTCAATGAAGAAAATGCACTCTACGTTACAATTGCATCCTCTTACTGTAAAACAATACTGAGGTGAGGAGGTAATTTTTACCATACCTATACCATACCACTTTTTTGTGGACTCTTATCGTTGAATTCATTTCACAATGCTGTTTCTTGAAGCCACATAAACGATGCTTTAAAGCTAAAATTTGGGCTTTGTACTAGAGTTAATGGTCTAATAGTATTACTAATTTTAAAACAGCTTTTACTGCACCAGGCTTTTAAATGACACTTTAAATTTGCATAGCTATATAAATGATTGGTTTATAATGACTTGGTTTATAATATATATATAAATTTTTTTGATTGACATTTAAACTCCTATCTGATTTTCTATATTAAAAAAATTAAATTTTTTATTTGGGCTAGTTAAATTAATTTTCGGGCTACCAAAATATGAAGAGTACCTGCCCGAAGGGCTACCAGGGATTTTGAAATTTTGCGAGCCCTGATATATATACTGTATATTATTATTATTATTATTATTATTATTATTATTTAAATTGGTACTACAGTAAAATGTCCAAAATTTGGATTTCATTAGACCATTACCTCCGGTATAAAGTTCTAGGATTTAACGCATCCTCTATAGTGGCTAAGAAAGGGAGCATTGTGTGGACTCTTTTGTGCTGTGGCTTGATTACGCTTTGTTGTATTTGCTTTTTTTTATTATCGTTGTGTTGTGCACTTTTGGGCCACCTTTATATTGGCAATTTTTTCTAATTTTATTACATGCGTGCATCATCTTATGTCAAATTATACATTTAATTAATGAATTCTGTTAGAATAACACATTGTTACTAGGGGTGCTCCGATCAGGATTTTTGAGGCCGATCACTGATTGTCGATAACAGAAAGCAGTATCTGCCGATACGATCACCGATACCCATCTTAAAGCAAATTTTTATCATGTAGAATTATTTATTGTGACACTCCAATCAGGATTTTTAGACATTTATTCAGGGCCTGAATTTCATTTTTGAAAATGGGGGGAATTCCCCTCTTAGGTGACTCTTGTGGGGCTTTTTTATCTCATCTAAATATTTGATCATGCTGTGCATTTTTGTTTTTACGATCATGCAATCATTGCACAATAGCTTCGTGAGCTGTATGTGAGGCAGCCTTTTACGCCAGGTTCACACATACTCTGTTTGCAGTGCGTATGCAGTCCATGTGCAGTGTAAGTGATCCAGAAGCAGCACAGACTCTTTGTTCTTTTAACACAGGAGTCTGCTACAGATCTGTGGCTCTTTACCACAAACACAATTATCAATTATTTTGATTTTAAATCCAAACATTATTACTGAATATGCTTTTTCAGCACTTTTACCAGTAAAAATTAAATCAATATCAGCAAAATCCATCTTCACACTGCAGAAGTTGCACAGAAGCTGGATCTGAAGTGGCATTTAGATGTATTTGCGCAAACGGTTTAATGCAGCTAGAGGTGGATTGAATGCATTTACACAGCATTTGCAATTGCATAGATTGCGCTGCTTTTCCATTGTTTTTTCTATGTAAACATGGACGCATTTGACTGTTGCACTCATCTCTTGCAGTGTCTCATGCATGAAACGGCAGTCTAAAAACGTGGCGCTCAAGTTAAAAGAAGTTCACTCCCATCTTCTTGCATGTTTTTCCTATTCCACTGCCCGCATCGCATATTTTTCAACACGAAAGTGCATTCTGTGTGAATGGCACCTAGGGATATGAGCATGTCACATGTGAGCAGTTAATCACGTGCGCCAGCATGCGGTTGGATCGTTATTTTCTCTTTACTGTTGTCACCTATTGTCGAAGTGTCTAATTCTAACGTTTGGTAATATTTCTATTCAAAATTGTGATTCCTTGATTTCTAAAAAATAAAATCATGGCAAAACATTAAATTCAAATTAATTGATCAAATCGGAAAAATCACCTAGCCCTAACACACGCTAAAATCATTTCACCAAGTTTTATGTCAAAAACAGTGAAAGTGACATACTTAGAAATGTCAGCTGTGTTCCCAGGTGGAAAAAAAAGTGCACTTCCATAATGTACTTAAAGTGCTCTATTTTCACTCACTAATTTTGTACTTTGGTATTTGTGGCTCACAAGCTGTTTGAGACTGAGCGCGGCTTGTACGTATTTGTATTTGGGCTTGTAAATACAGAGATAGTGTGTTAAAAGTGCGTTTTAGTTCATATTCATGGTGTCCCAAAATAGCACAGTTGAGTACACTTAGTTGATCTTAAGTTTATCTTAAGAAGTACTAAAGAATCATTTTTAGTATATTAAGTACAAAATTTGTGCGAAAATAGAGCACTTTAAGTACATTATGGAAGTGTACTTTTTTTAAACCCGGGTTGTTAAACAGTAATTGCGACATTATCGTAGACAATTTATATACATACCCTATTTCCAGTGTATTTTTTTCCTGTGCTTTTCATTCACAGCAACGAGAGTCCTTGACAGCTCTCTTTTTTGCACCCCCTCGGTCCGGCATAGATTTTTAGACCCAGCTAATCTATTCCAATTTCTTTTGCGATTGACCCAGCTTGTCGAAGGCCTGGGCAAACAAAAGGACATCTCTGTGTGAGCAGCCAATATCCGTTCTCACCTCCCATCATTCACTCCATCTGCCACACCTCAAGCATTCTAGGTGATAAAGGCAATCTGATCTCTCTCCGGAGAGCGAGCTGCTCGATTTGATTAGCAACATACAGTTTAGCCCCCTTTTGCCCTGCAACCTCTGCAGCGGTTCGGTCAACATAATGAAATGTCATTAGTTTGCTGTGGATGCCGCTAATGAATTGGCTCCTAATCCATAGATGCGATTAAGTGTGATCTTCACCAGCGACTGCTGTTCGTTCCCCTGCTGAAAACATGATGTTAAAGCTAACAGATGCTTGTCTCCTCAGAATGCTCTAAATGATTCATCCCACTTCCTGAAGCTAAGAAAAGCCAGTTTTTCTAGTTTGATAGAAGTTGTAGCAACCTTTTGCAGTTTCATAAGGCAGGCAAAATCTGCTTTCCAATTTTTTGACTGTGTTGGAAACCTGAGGCAGCTGCCTTGCTGTCATTCAATGTGTATGAAGGTGCCTCCAAAGCACCATAATGTTGCGATTAGGGATGCAACGATTAACCGGGAGCCGGTTTTAAAATCGATTAAAATATGTGACGGTTCAAATCGGTTGAGATGACAAACAAATCGCGATACACTTGGAGTAGGAGTGTATATTAATGTATCTCTGAGGGGAACTGACTGTCTTTAGAAAAGTTTATGTGGTATTTTCTTTTCATCTTGCCTCTGAACCAGGCCCGGTGCCAGAGGGGGGGCTTTGCCCCTCCACAGACATCCCTGTGCTCCCTCTCCGGACAGAGGGGGACGGTCGGACTTTAGTTTAGCGTGTATAATAGTCTAACTGATTGCTTTTAGATGGAAAAACTGCCCATAACTCCTGGTCTAGGATCTGTTTTTCTTCGTAATAATATCATAACGAAACATATTTGGCAAACAATCCAGTGTATCTGCCCTTCTGCTTTGGAAAGCGTCAAATTATTTTATAATGCATTTTAGCAGAGGTGAGCAATGTAGCCAATCACAGACATATCTGTTGGTTTCTACAACGCAATGGCCAATCAGAGGTGTTTAGGTTGGAATCCACATACTCGCCGCTTTTTGTCCAGTGCTGAGTTCTATCATGCTCGGAAAAAAAAGTTTCATTGTGTGGTCACATTCATTGGTTAAAACGGAACTTTGTGAGATCGTGATGAATGAGTGACTGTTTTTAATACATTTAAAGGGAGCTCTCTTTGCATGCTGTATACGATAATATATTCAGAATTCAAATAAAACTTGTGTTTTTCATGCTTGACAAGCGACCATGTACGTCAAAGATAGCTAACTACTACACTCTATAGAAAAAGATAATAATTTCAGAAGCACAAAGTGATGTGATTCTGCAACGGAGCCTGGTCCAAATGCAGGATTTAGGTAAGGAAACGGTTATTAATTATTTGTATTGGCTGCCATGCCAAATAATGCACACCTGCTTGCTTTTCTGTTTAATTTAACAGTTTTTGTGAAGGTATATGCTTTAATAACGACTCAAGTACCCTAATTGTAACACTTTACAATAAGGTTCCGTTAGTTCATGTATTAAAGTGTATTAAAGTGTTAGTTAATTATTGTAAAGTGTTACCCAAATAATGTATTTCGAGCGTTCACTTGAAACTAACAGCCCTTACTAATGCATATTAAAGTAGTGTTCATAAGTACAGCTCTGCTTTGCTTACAGCAGTAACCAAGGAAACACTGTATCATTGCTGTTCATAAGCACCACCTGCTGTCAGAGAGTGAACCTGCATCTCGTTCAGCCGGAAAACGCAACATTTTGAAAGCTGGTTTCGAAGTGTTTTAAAATGATGAAATTGTTGCTGTGTACATTGTTGTTGTGGAATTTCTATTTTAAAGGAACCTGTTCATTGCCATTAAAGTGAAATTACTGAATCTACACTAGGGCTGTCGCGATTCGTCGATTTTATTCGACTATTCGATTTTTTTAAATCCTCGACTTCATTTTGCTCGCGTCGACTAACCGGCAAAATACCGGAAGTGGCGCATTTCACGGACGAGAATCCATAAAACACATTATTAGACTGTTTCCCAAGGCTGCATGATTATATTAATATTATATTAATATTAATATATTAATGCTTAATCATAATTAAGCATAATTGTGAATTCACAAACGCTACGATTTAATTCATTATATGCAATGCCGTTCTAATACAGTATATGCCCTTAAATTATTTACATGCGTGTAGGTTAAGTATATGTGTCACACAGCGGCTCCGTTCACAGTAGTTCCACAGGAACTGTTATCATTTACATGTGTAGAGCGTCTCAAACTCCATCTCTGCATGTTGTTGTGAGTTTGGGTTTATTATAACGTTCATTTGGGAACGCAACGTGCGCCATTTCATCAGATTTGGAAGGTAAATCATTTATAAATCTATGCATACTAAATATTAAACAAGTATTAGATCGGGCAGCAATGTGTAAAAATAATCATCATGCCGTTGGCGCCCTCTGCAGGCCTTTGTTGTAATGCGTAATGTACATTAGTTCTATTGTTTATAATACATTATGTATTTTAACAATTTTGTTAAATTTTTTTGGATTCCATTTTAATGGTTCCATTAAATTTTAATAATCAAAAGCATCTCCAATTAATTGATTTTATTTAAAAAAATATATATATATATTTATTTTTTTCAGAAATACTGCACATTTACATTTTTCTCCTAAATAAATTCTGGTAAATAACATTTCTGGTAAATACTCCTTTAAAAAGTGTTTTTTATTATAATTTTATTATTAGTGGACTAGAACACGTGGATATGTTGTCATTCTTACACTATAATACTGAACTTTGATTTCAGTGATTTGGACTATGAGATGGATGCACTTTACTTTTGCTTTAAAAAAAGGATTTCATATAAATTTCGATTTCATTTGGTTTAATAAAATATAGTTTAATAAAATATTCTTAAGTAAAATTGTTGGCTTTTTTTGGTGGGAAATTAATCGTTTAGATTAATCGATTAATCGATAAATTAGTCGACAGATTAATAAAAATAAAAATAGTCGTTCTTCACATATCTTCACATAGGAACCTGATAAAATGCTCATTTTAGAAGCACATTTTAAATAGCACTTAGAGGCTTTTGCATCTGAACTCTACATATATTTACTATTATATTTACTATATTAAATTTACTAGATTCCAACAATGGTTGAACCACACACACGGGATTCTAGGATATCGTAGGCAACAATGCATCTAATCTGCATTCAGAGATGGAAGGCAACTTGGTAGACAGGTTTCTAAACCAACATTGCATTTGGACATGCTTTATTGGCCTTCCTCCTCTGTATTCTGCTTGCGAAGGCATTTTTTGACCATAAAGGAGACACTAAGGTCTCTTGTAGCGGATATAAGGATTTCTGTATGTTGGAAAGCTGAATTTAAATTCTGTCTTATGTCTGTTTGCCCGGCAGGATGGATCTGGAGTCACTCAAGTTTAGGTTTTTGTGGTCTGTGTATTTTTAGGTTTGAGTAAAAAAAGAATGAACTAATTTGTTATGTTAGGATATGATGGGAGTGCTGCTCTCAAGTGGGGAAAAACAAAACAAAAAAAAAACACAGCCTATGGAGCCGGAGACAAGCAAGACAGTGAGAGGATTACAAAACCAGCGTGTGACAAGAATTCAGATGTCCCTTCCTGTAGATATTTTTTAAAGTTTTGCCCACTGGCATTTTTACTGCTATTTATAGCCGTAAAGGTCAGAAACACAATTTGTACACCTTAGCCTGGTATTGTGTCAGAATGTTGTGAAATATGTGTCCTCTGGAAAAAATCTGCTGTGCTTGACTTTGTGCTTGCATTACTCGTGCCTCCTTCCTTCCATTGAGAACAGAGGCCCATCTGCTCGGCGAGGCTGAGAATAGCACAGGCAGAGCCCTGAGGGTCACGTCCATCACGGCATTAATCTTGCACACAGCCCAGTGTGCGCCTCCTCTCCCTTCACCTGACAATGAGGTTATTATGAGGTTGCCATGCCCGAAGCACCTTTCTAAACAGTCCCAGAGCTGACAGGAGTCAACTGCTGTTTGTGTGTAAGGCTTTCACAAACAAGACTGAGCACAGCAAGGTTGTTATCAAGGACATGCCTATTATTTAGTGCTTGTAAACTGGTGAACTCTCCTCCGGGTGAAGAAAATTGTCCAGATAGCGCCTGTAGTACTCTAAAAAAGTGTGTTTGAAGTGATTCCCGGGGTGAGTTTTAATTTAGGTTCCCTCAGGTTTTTAAAGTATAATGCCTTATATAAAATGTAAGGTCATAAAAAGTTATAATGACTGTTTTATATCTTAAATAGTACAAGACATGTCTGTTTTATTATTTGCAGACATCGTAAATTTGGCAGATGAGAGACAGAAGGTTATTAAGGTACCCTAATACTGCCGAATTAAAGGGATAGTTCACCCAAAAATGAAAGATCTGTCAACATTTGCTCACCCTCATGTTGTTCCAAACCTGTATGAAATTCTTTTTTTTGTTGAACACAAAAGAAGATATTTTGAAGAATGTTGGTAACCAAACAGTTTCTGGTTCCCACTGACTATTTGATTACCCACATTCAAAATATATTTTTATGTTCAACAGAAGAAAGAAACTCATACAAGTTTGGAAAAACTTGAGGTTGAATAAATGACGATTGTGAACTATCCCTGTAAGGGAAGTCTCATTAGAATATAAAGCAGAGCAAAAAATTTCAATACGTAATATATATATATATATATTTAAAAAAAAACTAAATCTTATGTTCACCGAGGCTGCATTTATTTGATCAAAAATACAGTAACTATAACACCGTTATTACTATGTGAAATATTACTACAATTTAAAACAACTGTTTAAAATATACTAAAATATTACTGTGTTGGCAAAGCTGAAAATATTTTTTTTTCAGCAGCCATTACAGTTTAGTGACATTTGAGCCTTCAGAAATAATTCTAATATGCTGGAAAAAAAAAAAAATATATATATATTTTTTGCTTTATATTATTATTTTGTGGAAAGCATGACACATTTTTTTATATTCTTTGATGAATAGAAAGTTCAAAAGAACAGCATTTATTTGAAATGGAAATCATTTGTAACATTAATGTCTTTACTGTCACTTTTGATAATATTTGCAATTAAAATAACAAAAAGAGCACCTGATTTTGGCATTTTAATTGAACTATGCAAATATGAATAAAGACACCAAACAAATGTATAAATGTGTTAATGGCATTAAACATTGATTAATCCTAACGTTGATTAATCCCCACATTGACATCTCTTTTTAAAAAAAAAATCCAGTCTTAATTATAACTTGTTTGTCTCAGATTAGGTTGATTTTGCTGACAGCTCACTTCCTTCTGTATCCTGTCTTTTCTTCCTCTGTAGCTGCAGCTGACAGGTATGTTGCATCATGGATTGTATTGGTGTGAATTTGCTTTTTGTTCATCCTAGTGTGAATTGTGTTAAAGGGGTCATCTGATGTTGCTAAAAAGAACATTATTTTGTAAAAAACACATTATTTTCCATGTACTGTACATTATTGTTTCTCCTCTATGCCCCGCTTTTCTGAAACGCGTCGAATTTTACAAAGCTCATCGGTCTGAAAAGCAAGGTCTGATGTGATTGGCCAGCTATCCAGTGCGTTGTGGATTGGCCGAATACTGATTTCTAGTCGTGTCCATTTTTGGAAGGCCAAACAAAGTAGTTTCGCTTTCACGATGAAACACAGCGTCACACACGGTGGGCTAGAGTGAGCGGCGGCTGGCGTGCTTGAGAATGGCACGGCCGGCGGGCTTGCGGCAACCACATGTGACGAGGCTGGACTCCGCTTCTTCCACGGTAAAAGCCGATCCGGCGATCCACAGCACGAAGTTGATG
>NW_015626034.1:1317475-1332528 GCF_001515625.1 Sinocyclocheilus rhinocerous | reverse complement strand
GACATGGCGGCGGCGGCAACAACAATACTACAGCGAGAATAAAAATTACGCCTTCTTTCTTTGCGTGAACATTTGGGCGGCGTTATGCAAATCTTCCCACATCGTGACGTAGACATGTGGGGGCGTGTTAGAATGAGCCGTTTTAGGTAGGCGTGGTTGACTCTTAACTTTGATAAACAAGATCTCTTTGGATTTGAGACTTAAGTCTTTGCAACTAAACAGATCTTCTTTATGCACCAAGAGCTTGTAACACTTCAAAGAGAAAGGAAAAATTTTAATCGCATCATATGACCCCTTTAAGTAATGGGGCAAGACATTGTGGAGGATTTAAAAGCAGAAACACGCTGCCTTTAAAAAAAAAAAATTTGCTAAAGGGCCTATATTCTTCTGTAAATGTGCTACTTGAGCTATAAAGTTGTCTACACAGTCTTTTCAGTGCTAGGCAGATGATTTTACATTACCATTATAGTTCCTGTGGGTGAAAGTTACAGAGTTTTGCAAGTACAAGGTTAGTGATTTTATCACACTAGTCTTGCGAAAAATTTAAGGGGGTCTGAATACTTTCCGTACCCACTGTATAATTACCCACATGAGCATCAGTATGCTGTATTCCGGCTCCAACATACCCATATTTTCAAAATAGCACTGCTGTATTCTTTTGCAGTTTGTCACTTAGAGCACAGCCATCTGTGCAGAGTTGATATTCCCTCCTCACACTTCAGCAGCAGTTTGACAGACTCTATAATTGTGGAGAGTGTGAGCAAACTGTAGACTTGGGAGCTCCGCCACCCAAATGGAAGTTGCCGTTCTTTATTAGTTGTCAAGTAGATGTGTTTGTATTTAAAGAAACTTTAGTGCAAATATTACAAGAACAGTCTTTCTGAAGCTACCGAGTCTCTTGGCGATTGGCAATCCCACAAACTCTGTTTCTGGAATTGGCCCTATCAAGGTTGGAACCAGGCTTTGGGTTTCATGGCCAGATCTCATTAAACTGCCACTACACTAACTAGGGTTGGATTGATGTTTTAGCATCGACCCTTGGTATTGATACTGAATTGGTACCTCGACATAACCAGATGGTCGACCATTTCATTTTATATTTTTAATGCTATAATGCACAGACCTAACCCGTTAGCAGTTTAGATTTGAAGGGTATTTGTAAGATATACATGACTAGCACCTGGCCGTCTGTCATTATGTGGTGTTGATGGTGCTTTTATTAAAACAAACCTTTCACCTGCCTCCAACCACTTATTTTGTGCATCACGCAGCCGTTTGGCCATTGTTGTCATGTATGAAAGGGTCGAGTGCAAACAAGTTCCTATTCTTTATGGGCTAGAATTTCCACTGGCTCGGAAAAACAAATGACTAACCTCCCTGAAACAGTTATGTCTGCTCGCTCTTGCACGCGTTGCTTGTGTTTGTCACCAATTCCATGCATTACCAATCTGACCACACTCTGTGATAAAATTAGTCTGATTTTATTGCTTCTGAAAGCTGAGACTTCAGCTGACAAAAGTTGACAGACAATCACCTCTGATTTAATTTGCTCTTGAATGTGTTTGCAGCTTTTTCATATTGGTAATTTTAAGCGGTTTACAGCTATGTTTGTTGATTCACATGCTGTAATAGCATGCTTGTGAATTGAAGATCTCTTTGACCTCCCTTGGTAAAGAGATGCACTTCACCATTGCATAGAAATGATTTAATACACTTTTGAAGGTTATGTGCATTGTCATCTTCCAGAGTCCTTGACCAAAGGCAGAGCTCTGTGGGTAAGGATGTAGAGTTAAATGTTAGTCAGAGTTTCAATTATAGCAAGAACAGCACTTCAAGTTGGAAAAAAAAAGAGGAGGAGGAAGAAAAAGCTTGCTTCCGGACCGTGTTAAGCGGCCAACTGCAGCTCAACAGGTTTGTAGTGTGGGGTGCTGTTTTATTTAACTGAATTTCTTGGAACGGTTTTATGTCAAAACCTGGTTTCGTTTAAATTTAGTATAGTGTATAACTGTATATGGATTTCGTTTTCCTTCACGTTTGGTAATGATGCAAATCCTTGGAAATTTGATAGCAGAACAGGACACAGGGTATTGACACAGTGATGTTTGACAATGTCATGCAAAATGTAAGCAGAGAATGTTTAGTACAAGTAAAATAGGGTTTGAAGTGCAACTACACGGTTTCTGCAAAATAGCCATGAGCTGGCTGTGCATGTTTCTCTGACAAAATGAGGTTAAGTTTCCTAAACCAGAAAGAGCCCTTTCATTTATTTTTATATGGAATGTATACTGGAGTTGAAAGATGTCATATTTTTGATTTGCAAAATGCTAGAAATTATTATAGAATGTAAATTTAGTACATTTAATCATTAATTTTTTTTTAAATATTAAAATAAAAAAAGTGAAGTAAACGTGCAGTTTTCCCTATAAAATTTCTCTATAATGGCTTTTTTTTTTTTTTTGGTCAGTGTCGGTGGGAGTTATTGGAATTTTTTGGTGGTCATCTATTATTTATAAAGTTCTACAACAGAATGTAGGGGCAACCACTTTCTGCACAGTGAAGCTTTTTTCCAGGAACAAATCCTCACTCTCACACAGGATGTGGCCTTCCACAGACATTTGACACTTTCAGAGAATGAAACTTCATGATGAAGTGTTCCCAGAGGTAAAAAAAAAATCTAGAGACACAATGTTCCCTTCTGTATTTGACTCATTTGTCACAGACCGAGCAGTTACTCTGTAAGTGCCTAATAATTTAATTCAATATTCAGTCTAATTCCTAAAACCAAAATGTAGTTTTAGTAAAGCTAAATAATTACCAAGGTAACCATTACCGTTATGCTGGTTACAGTATTCCATTTAGATATATCCCTGTTGAGTTTTTTTTTTTTTTTTTTCACTTTTGTTGTTCTGGCACACAACGTGTAGAAGAGTGCTGAAGATGCATTGCCAGACAGCCTGAAAGTAATTTATTTATTTATATTATAATTTACAAAAATAATTTTTGGTAATTTCCAACTATTTAGCATTCTCTAAATGTCGCGTCACTCAGATGCAGTGTGAATGTTTTATACCCAACATACACTATAAGCAAGAAACGTGAAAAAACCTAGAATTCCCCTTTTCAAATCAACAAAGCATATAAAACAGATTTATTCTGCAGTGTGGACAGCTTTGTTTATAATAGGAGCATTTGTGAGAATCCAGAGCTCACACTCAACTGTAGAGCTCAAAAAGTTGTGATTATAATTAGGGTTGGGCGATACCTACCAAATTGGACGATGTGTAAAGTGAAACATTGCGATGGACGATATTTAGAAATAATCCGTATTTAGAAAGGCACGGAAAAACAAACGGAAAACGAATAACGATTGCAAATGGTTGACTGTTACATTACAGTACATAACATTTCACTTACCACATAAACAGAGTAAGGGGAGATGACTGAGGACGATGGTGAATGATTGTCAGATCCTGAGCACCACTGACAAACATCTAATCTTGTAAAATGTGTGGTAAGTACTGCCACTTCATAGTATAAACCGAGTACGTGCGATCGCGAATCTCGAAAGTGAAACTAAAAAGCGATCGCGCATTCAAAATGGATGGGGATCGCGATGCCAGCTCAACATCGTGATGTCTATCAGCCATGGACGATGGCTTCGTCTATCGCCCCAACCCTAATTATAATAGTGTATTGTGGCTTTGGTTGTTTATAATTTATTTTTAAAAAATTTAATTGTTTTGATGCTGCTCTGAGAGCCAGTGTGAAGTTCACCATTTAGTCTTAATTTACTGAAAAAATAATGATAAATACTTTCAAAAACTGTCTGTTTTGGATGTGTAGCTACACAAATGTCAGATTCCTCATGCAAAATGGCATTTTTAATAAAAATTCCATTAATCTACATTAATGATTGTGATTACGGTGTCAAAGGAAATGATTGATTTTGCCAGTATCATTATGAGCATTAGAACTGGTCAAGGCAAGAGGAAAATACAGATCTTGTTGTAGGTTTTGTCTCCACTTGATTCACTCGTGACCCCTAAAAGACTCAAGGACAGGACGGGTGTAACAGATTGGACACTGCCTCCTGCAGTTATCAGATTTATGACATTTAAGAGTGTAAGCCGGTAAAATGTTATTTATATGACCGATTCGCTTTGCCGAAGTCCGCAAGAAACCATGCCTATGTCGTGAAGAGCAGGAAACATCCCCTCCACTGCATGATTCAGCCTCTCCAGCTCGGACCACAGAAGCCAGATGTTGGAGGCTCCGACTGGTTACTGAATGCTGTGTTTTGTCCTCTAAATTATTTGAATCTCTAAGATTAAAGTTTAATGGTCACTTATCCATATTTAATGACTCGATTTAAAATGGGGCTATCGAATATCCGCAGCACTTAAGAAAAGTTTGGTACAGCTGCTTTGCTCCAAGCTAATGATTGTGCAGTTTGTCTGTGTCTTAATTGGCATTTTTTGCTCCAAATTTGAGAGGACGTGGTGTGTGTGTGAATGGAGAACTTATCTTACCTTGACTCTCTCCTCATGTTTCATCTCTGCAGAGTTTTCCCTCTGATGAGGGCTGGCCATTCGCCAAATACCTGGGGGCCTGCGGCCGGATGGTGGCGGTGAATTACGTGGGCGAGGAGCTCTGGAGCTTCTACAATGCACCCTGGGAGAAAAGAGTGGATCTGGCCAAGCAGCTGATGGACATCGCCGAGCAGCTGACCAACAACGACTTTGACTTTGCCCTTTACCTCCTAGACGTGAGCTTTGACAACTTTGCAGTCGGGCCTCGTGATGGAAAAGTCATCGTCGTCGATGCAGAAAACATCATAGTGGCAGACAAGAGACTGATTAAGCAAAGTAAGTAACAACTTCATTCCTGCATCTCCGTGCTCTTGCTTTACAGCATTAATAAATTACGCTGGAAACTGTTATCCAGGTTAGACGGTGTGTTGTTTTTTTTTGTCTACTTTCATATGTTCTGACCCACTTTCAGTTTTCCCTCGGATGGGCTGGAGCACCTGTTTTTTTAGGCCTGTTTGTTTCTGTACTTTGCCTTCCCCGTCAAAATAAATGTTTTTCAGGACTTTCAGGGAGAATTATCACAGTCTCACAGACCAGGTGGAAACCTGCATGGGCCTCCCACGCTCAGATTTGTAATTAAAGTCTCATAGCTGTTTCTTTTTTTTGGCTTTTAAGAACTTTACACATGAAAAAGCACAGACGGCTTTCCTGTAACACTGGTCAGAAATTAATGGGAGCAAAGATAAGGGTGCAAATTTTTTTAATTATGGCTGTCATGATTTAAATGAAATGTGAAAATGAATGTAAAGTGTTGATTGTGACATTAGATTTAGATCTGCTCACGTTGCATCAGATTTCTTTAAAAAAAATTTGCAGTTTTGAGTATAACCAGTCACGCACATTTCTGTTCAGCTTATGAATGCAATGACCAATCAGAGGTGTCAAGATGAGTCACTGCTGAAAACTGACGGAATTCTGAATCTGTACTTGCACCAATTCTCTCATCACAAACAAGCAAAGTGCAGATGCAGTGGAAGTAAGACATTAATTTTGCAGTGTAGACCGCTTCAGTGATTATAACATGAGTTATTGCATGAGTACATAACTCGTGCTCCATTTCTAGCCACTGGGGGCCATAGGCAGGCTAGGGGAACTCATATTAATGTTAAAAAACCTCATAAAGTGAAATTTTCATGCCATGGGACCTTTAAGTCATGGACCGCTTCAGTGATGGAGAACGTACTTTGCTCGCTTTATTCCCAGTTTAAATGACGTTTTGTTTTTCATGCTACTAAAATAAGCAATGATTTTCTAATCTTGATTTTCTAATGCATAAAACGTAATAAAGTAATTCATGAACAGGTCTTAGCTTTTTTGTCAGGAATATGATGTTGTTTCCCCAAACCCAAAACATTTCATAATTAGGCTGTTACAATATCAAGAGCAATAATCAACAATAATACAGGGCTTAAAGTTCTCCGGCACCATGCCGGATCTCCGGCGTGCAGCGTTTGGCTGGGAAAAAAATAACCCTACATTTATAAAAAAAACAAACAAAAAAAACACTTGTTGATATCAATTTTGAGTCCATGAGTTCGCCTACCAATTGTATGAGAGGAGCACAGCTTTCACTCTCAACCAAACTAACATTACTAGCCAATCAGAATTTTTTTGCTCTTATAAACACAAGACGCGCAGGCGGCGCAGCCCTGATGAGAAGTGCGACACGTTGAAAAAGCTGCGAGGCGCAATGTTCAAAGATGTCCATCTAGCGCATATTTACATAGAAAAACTCATTAAAAGCAGCGGAGCTTTGTTAACAGCACAGAGTAATCATGTAATCTCTATAAGAACGATATGATTGCCAGAACAAATTTACTGGGATTTTTCGCAATTTCAAAATAAAAGTTTCGGAGTTTGCATGTGGCCAAATATTCAAATTTAATGGATTTAAACATTGTTTAATCATGCTGTAAAGTGAAACGTCACCAGGCCGTTGGCGCCCTCTGCAGGTATTTGTTATAATACATAAAATGTAGTTATGTTCATATTATGTATAGGCATATTACATTATGCATTTTAACAGTGTTGTTCAATAAAACCATGTAATTACTTGGTTTTGATACTTTATTTGAGGCCAATTATTATTGCCTCATCGTTAGTTTATATATATAAAGTCATACTAAAGCCTGGTTTTCACTTAGGACTATTTGTGTTACTAAAAAATATCAGATTACTCAATTGTCAAAATAATCAGTAGATTACTTGATTACCAAAATAATCATTAGTTACAGCCCTAGATAAGTTAAACTATTTCAAAATGCAACTGCAATGTTTTACTTTTTGTAATTAAAAGACAAATATTTTGTCATTGAAAATTTCTTAAAAAATCTATTAAGATATTGTCTTGTTCTAGTGAACCAAGTATCTGTATTTTGTCTCATCTCATGAGCTAAGTGTATTGTCACACCCCTAGTGTCGATAAGCAGTCATATAGCTCATAATTTTCAAAGTTGTATAGCTTTCATTCTTCAGGTCAACCATATATTCATGAAAAAAAAATCAGTTTGAATAAGGAAAGCAATAACTTTGCCATAGTATCCTTTCAAATGTTAAAGTTGCCACAGTCACAGTCACAATCAATTCCTAATTGAAAAGTAATTTTATGGCCCTGATAGAGCCCCTAATTTGATAATGCATGGGATTTAAATTCCAGTTTCACATTTAAGTAAGCATTGCTATCAAAGTGTTTGCTTTGCAACAGATGAACGTGGCCCAAAGCTGCACTTTTGATTCTGGACGGTAGTGAGTTGGCATGGATGGGTGCAGTGCTGGACCAACAATTCGTGCCAGTGGATTTGCCATCCAGAGAGGCCAGACTGGGCTGGCGGATGATCTTGGAGCATGTGTGCTACATAACAATGGCTATTTGCTTCAGCCTGCCAGCGTTTATCTGAATGGAGCTCGTATGTGCGTCTTTGCTTGCAGATGGGTCTTTCTGAAATGTTAGATAACACAAGCTTTTTTTATTGCGTTTCTATTCTGAATTGATGTGTGCTTATGATGTCAAACCACTTCACTGAACATGTGGGCATCAAGGTTGGAAGTCTTTTTGCAGAGGGCATTGGATAGATAGGCTTTTATTCATCTTTTAAATTTAATTAATTCTGCTTATAATATCTCAGTGCATTAATTAAAAATGTGAACCTTTTAAGGATTGGCATTCATGGATTCAGAAATGATTTCTATTCACAGGAGCTGGTTTGTTATTGCGAATATCTGTTGGCAATTTTTGTTGATTTAATAACATTTAATGGTAACACTTTCTATAATAAGATTTAATTCGTTAAAGGGATAGTTCACCCAAAAATGAAAATTATGTTATTAATTACTCACCCTCATGTCGTTCCAAACCCATAAGACCTTTTGTTCATCTTCGGAACACAAATTAAGATAGTTTTGATGAATTCCGTGAGCTCTCTGACCCTCCCATAGACAGCAAGGATCCTTACACGATCAAGGCTCAGAAACGTAGCAAGGAGATTGTTAAAATAATCCATGTGACATCAGTGGTTCAACCGTAATTTTACGAAGCTACAAGAATACTTTTTGTGCACAAAGAAAACAAAAATAATGACTTTATTCAACAATTTGTCTCCTCCGCGTCACCCTATAGCGCCATTTTAGAGAGTATCACATACGTAAACAATGTATGCAACGTATGTACGGTACGCGGATACATTGTTAACGTTCAGATCAAAGTGTAAACAACGTAAACCGCGTATCCGCGTACATACGTTGCATACATTATGTATGTGAAACTCTCCAAAATGGCGCTATAGGGTAACGTGGAGGAGACGAATTGTTGAAAAAAGTCGTTATTTTTGTTTTGAAAGAATTTCTTCTGCGAAACACAAAGAAAGATATTATGAAGATTGTTTCATCTGTTGAAAGTTCTTTGGTATTCCATATGAGTGAGTGAGTGAGTGAGTGAGTGAAGTGACATGTGGCCAAGTATGGTGACATCAGTGGTTCAACCGTAATTTTACGAAGCTACAAGAATACTTTTTGTGCACAAAGAAAACAAAAATAATGACTTTATTCAACAATTTGTCTCCTCCGCGTCACCCTATAGCGCCATTTTAGAGAGTATCACATACGTAAACAATGTATGCAACGTATGTACGGTACGCGGATACATTGTTAACGTTCAGATCAAAGTGTAAACAACGTAAACCGCGTATCCGCGTACATACGTTGCATACATTATGTATGTGAAACTCTCCAAAATGGCGCTATAGGGTAACGTGGAGGAGACGAATTGTTGAAAAAAGTCGTTATTTTTGTTTTGAAAATTTCTTCTGCGAAACACAAAGAAAGATATTATGAAGATTGTTTCATCTGTTGAAAGTTCTTTTGTATTCCATAGGAGTGAGTGAGTGAGTGAGTGAGTGAAGTGACATGTGGCCAAGTATGGTGACCCATACTCGGAATTAGTGCTCTGCATTTATCCCATCCAAAGTGCACACACACAGCAGTGAACACACACACACACCGTGAACACACACCCGGAGCAGTGGGCAGCCATTTTTTGCTGCGGCACCCGGGGAGCAGTTGGGGTGCCTTGCTCAAGGTCACTTCAGTCATGGTATTGAAGGTGGGAGAGAGCGCTGTACATTCACTCCCCCCACCTACAATCCCTGCCGGTACGAGACTCGAACCCGCAACCTTTGGGTTACGAGTCCGACTTTCTAACCATTAGGCCACGACTTCCCCGTGGAGGTGAATATGAATCCACAAAGTGGCAGGTGAATAAATGATGAACTGTCCCTTTAATTTAAGATTTCCATCAGTTCTGGAACAATATTTTGTGCCGTTCCTCCATAAACCTCTGGATGTGATTCTCAGCACACACAGCAAAAGAGAAAGGCACCGAAGCCAGCGTGTGCTCTGATTGGCTGTGGCACATTACCTCCTCTGGATCTCATAATTGGCTCCCACGAGAGTGATTGGCAGCACGGTGACTTCATTTTCTCTAATTAGTTATTGGCGTGATATTGAGCTGTGTCAAATGGCCAAGACAGCAGTTCCCCAACTCTTTAAGGCGCTTTATGACTCAATATAGTTTTGCTGATGAGTAGATGTCAGAGCCCGGTCTATTTCTGCAGGATCCTCGGCTTTATTGATTTGTTCAGCATTAAAATGGGTGGCTAGAGAAGAACTGCACTTGCTTTCAGAAGAATTTCTTATTTGTCTTCTCACAGTGAAGAGCTGAATCAAGTCAGTGTCTTTATTCTGCAGATCGTTGTTCCATTTTAGTGTAGGTTGTGCTTTTGGAAGAAGATTGAAATGCTACAAGAAAGCGATGTGCAATGATAAAGAGCTTTTTATGTTGTCTGGTATACAGAATCTAACAGCAAGTTGTTTTTAAAAGGAAGAGCCAGTGGAATAAGGATTAGGCCGTATTGAATAAAAGTCAGCTGACTGAAACTAGGCATGTTGTGAAACACAGAGGAGAACTTGACAAGAAGTTCAATCATTGCTTCTGCAAAGGATAGTGAACTTGTGTTGAATGTTAACGTGAAATGGGCCCTAGTTTTTCTCTTAATACATGTTCCTGGTCTTATTTTTTGACCAATAGCCAAATAGTTATTTAGGCATTGTTTTAGACTAATGTTTTAGATAACGCAACCTTTTCTATGTTTTATTTAACAATTAAGAGTAATTAAATGCCAGTTAACATTGTAATGGAATCTACTGCAAACTACTTGCTACTACATACAATAAGAAATAGATGAAATGTTCAGCCCAGTTGCTGAGTTCAGTCTCTCTAGGACCCCAAAACAGTTTGACTAAAAAAGTACTCAGTTCAGTGCCTGATTGGAAATCCTAAATCATTCGCACACTACCGTTATTGTTATCATTATCATTACGGTTTTTCCTATTTTTAAACGAACTATATATGTTGACCAAGTCTGCGTTTATTTGATCGAAATACAGCAATTTAAAAAATCTGTTTTCTTTTGTAATATATTTTACGATTTTATTTATTTTTTTCAGTAATGACAAAGCTGAATTTTCAGCAGCCATCACTCCAGTCTTCAGTGTCACATGATTCATCAATCAATATGCTGATTTAGTGCTCAAATAACATTTCTTGTTATTATTAGTATTAGTTTTGGATTCTTTGAGTGGAAAGCTTTTGTAACCCTTTAATGGTTTCTGCTGAAGCATAAAGTATACTTTGTCTGCCCTACATGCTACATCAAGCTACCACAGCTACAAAACGATAACAGGTGTTAGGCTGTTTTGATTAACTACAACAAGATATTGCAATAACAGCTCTTGATTAGCTGTTACGAGCGGCTGCCCCCTGGGGTCCAATCCGAATGGTGCTGTACACTGGTCCTAACTCTTTATGACACCATCAGTGTTATAAAACACTGAAAACTCTCATTCTGCTCTAGCCCCACTTCAGAGGGCCCTATGAAACGAGTGTTTTTTTTTTTTGGATTCCATTTGAATTGTTAAATGAAATTTTTGTAATCAAAATTCGAGTCATGAAACGTTTAACAACACTTCATTAAAAGGTAATTAAAACATCTCATTAAAAGTTTATAAAAACACAGTTTAACAACACTTTGTTACATGTTTAACAAAAATTGCTTGTTTAGTAGGGTTGGGCCGATAGATGATGCCATCGTCCATCGCCAATGGCTGATTGACATCACGATGTTGAGCCAGCATCGTTATCCCTCCCCTCCATACCCCCCGCAATCCGGCCGCATCCCAATACCGTGTTTGGAAAGAAAATTACGTGTATACGGAATAAATATAAAATATTTCAATACTTTCTCTCGCAGTTATATCATTGGGTAATTATACTGTATATAAACTGCGGGCATCAGGGAGCCGCTATTATACCTGCCAT
Source organism: Sinocyclocheilus rhinocerous (assembly GCF_001515625.1). NCBI lineage: Eukaryota > Metazoa > Chordata > Actinopteri > Cypriniformes > Cyprinidae > Sinocyclocheilus > Sinocyclocheilus rhinocerous. The sequence goes on along the minus strand of NW_015626034.1, from coordinate 1,321,068 downwards.
TGAAACTGCTTTTGAATGCATCGCTTTTTAGTTTCACTTTCACTTTTGAGATTCGTGATTGCACGTACTCTGTTTATTATGGAAGCCCGTTTCCGCCACTGAATAAAAATAAAAAAGGTTATTGCGACTTTTTATCTCACAATTCTGACTTTTTTTCACAGAATTGAGATATAAACTCGCAATTGCGAGTTATAAAGTAAGAATTGCGAGATATAAAGCCACAATTGCGAGATTAAAAACTCGCTATTCTGACTTTTTTTCTCGCAATTGCGAGTTTATGTCTTGCAAGTGACTGTTTTTTCTCAGAATTGCGAGTTTATATCACGCAATTCTGAGAAAAAAGTCAGAATTGCAAGTTTGTATCACACGCTTATGAGAAAAAAAGTCAGAATTGTGAGATAAAAAAGTCGCAATTACCTTTTTTATTTTTTATTCAGTGGCAGAAACGGGCTTCCATAGTTTATACTAAACTAAATAAACTAATTAAACCTAACTTTTTTGATGTGTTGCCATGAAGACCTTTGAGCGTCTGTATCTACTCAATGTGACATGAAAATGATTTTATCAAATGAAAAGGTTCAGTGAGATGGCAGACGCTGAAAACACCACAAGCATCGCTTGAGTTTGTGTAGCAGACGAAACTGCGCTGCTCAATCACACAAAAAAAAGCAGACTTAATATTTAAATAGCTGTCTTTTTGCACTTTAATATTCATAAACACAAGTCCACATCGTGAATTAAGCATAAAAGCCCTACTTTTGACTTATTCATCTAAAATTTGCTAAATTCAATGACATTGTGTGTTATACTGTAAATTGGAGTTACAGGGTCCTAACTTCAGCCTTCAGTATTATCCATTTTCACCCAGAAACATGAGATGGAAATGCAGTTTCATGTTGATTTTGAGGTTTCTTCTCTTGTATTGTTTTGGCAGATATTATATTTGTATTTTCTGTAATCCACTCAGATAAACCAGAGAACTATGACGTGTGGTACGAGAGCCGCTACGAGGAATGCGACAAAGAGGCCTGTCTCTCCTTCTCCAAGGACATCCTCTGCTCTCGAGTCACCGTGGACCACAACTACTACGCTATCTGTCAGAACCTGCTCTCCAGATTCGCCACCTGGCGTGGTACCACGGGCGGTCTCCTCCACGACCCCCCTGCCGATGTGGTCAAAGACGGCCGCCTCACGGCCCTGCTGGACGAGTGCACCCGGCCTCAGAAACAGTACGGTCGCTTCCAGGCAGCTAAAGAATTGCGGGAGTTCCTGACACAACTCACACAGCTGAGCAATACTAACAGGTAGTGTCCAGAACAGGGGACGTTCTGTGCCCCCCACCCCCACCCCCACTCAAAAAAGACCTCTGAAGTACTTTTACAAATGTGCTACCAGATTCTGGAACACATTCGTTCACCTTCAAGGGAGTCGCTATTTCGTTGCCTCTATCAATCATGCCAACATTGGCTCCAGTCCTATTCGGGGCTAATTAAAGAAGTTTGCACATGAGCATGGATTAAAGGGTCATGTGAAAATCAGCAGAATACAGGCTCAAACTGCTGTGATCACACTTGTGTTTGTGTGTGTGAAAGTTGATTGTAATATCTGATGTTTCAGTGAATACCCTTGCTGCTATTACAGGTTCTGATCAGGATCCTGTAATACGGTTTCTAATTAATTAAGAAATTGGGTGCTGTAGGTGCACCGTGAGCAGGGGTTATAACTGAAGTGACACAGGGAGCTTTGTTTATGTTTGGGTGAATCTTAACAAAAACATGTCCAGGTCATGTTTTAATCCAAAATAAAACAAACAAACAAACAAAAAAGATTTTGAATATAATGTATTCCTGTTTTGGCCCGGAATATCATTATATTTTAGAAGCATTTTTTCCATTGGGTGTGTGTTTGTTTGTGTTTTGCACATTATAATGCCAAGATGTTTAAGATTTTTGTTTTTCTTGTTGTTGTGTGTTTTGTTTTATTTCAGTTTTTTTATCTTCTGTGTTCTCTGTTCTGTTGTTTTTTTGTTGTTGTTTTTTTGCTTAGTTTTATGTTTTGTTTTGTTTTTTTAGTTTTGTTGTGTTTTTTGTTTCTTGTTTTAGTTTTGTTTTTTATTCTGTTTTGTTTTTGTAAAATTTGGTGTTTTTTGTTTTGTTTTGTAAAACAAAAGAGTAAAATGCTGTTTAAAAGATTTTAAGTCCACATTAATTTAAAGCAGTATAACTAATTTTGAAAATATAAATTTAAAACGGTATACATTTTCTTTAAGCAAAATGGGATTTTTGGGTGAAATATCACTAGGACATGTTCTTGACAAGCTTTGAGATTCATCCATTTGTGTTTTATTTTAGCCTCTATATATTCAATTAACCACCTGGTTTCTTTGCTACGGGAAGTGAAGTCTTAACTGAATTTGTAAGTATGCTTGGTCAAATTATGCCTCTTATCGAAGGGAAATTTGATCAATTGTTTCCTGTTACAATGAACCATTTTGGTGAGACGTCGATGCTTTTTGTAAAAGTGGCAGTCAGTGCCAGTGATGGATAGTTGGACGACTTGACTTAAAAAAACAACCCTGAAATGAAAATACAAAAAGGAGAACAAAATGGATTTGAAACAACTAAGTATGCAAGAATAAAAATACCAAAGAATATCACCACCATTGTGTGGTTCATTTTGTTCTTTAGCAATGCTTTGACCAAGATTGTTCAAAAGGGAAACCACAATAAAGCGCTTATTTTTCCTGTTTCTGTCTTCATGAGCCTGTTAGTGTTGTTGTTGTTTTTTTGGACCAATGCAATTTTAATTTCTCATATGCCGGCAACCATGACATACCGTCTCCTTCACTTGCACTTGCATTGTTTACAGAGACAAGTTGCACTACATTGTCAGATCATAGTTTTCTCATTATAGACCCTTTAATATTTGCCCTCATCAATTTTGTGTCCTTAAATATTTTGTGTGCATATATTAATGTTCTTCTTTTCCCCCTAACAATGTTACTCGTGTGCCACTTTCCATGTTTGTAATAAGCAATATTAGGAGTTGATTGAGCCTAATGAATTATCGCTTTAAAAATTTCTATTTCATATTGATTTGTAGACATTCCAACTTTTTCCAATCCCCTGTTTCTGTTAAAATATGATTTATTCTGTAAGCAAAGTCTGCTTTCTGTATTTGTTTTTTTTTTTTTAGACTAAGGAAAAGTCTGGTCGTACTGTGCCTTTCATTCAAAAGTTGTATTTTCGACTGGATGAGAATATAAAATTATATTAAAGTATATCTATACTTACCTGCTCTGATTTATTTTCTTTATTGAATCAGCAGTACTGAATCCATTATGAGATTTGATAATGGCAAAAATGCAATTTATGGCTGCATCATTTTGATTCCTGTCCATTACGCCTATGGAGAGTCCCCACAAGGATAGCAAACCAGACGTGTGTGTGTGTGTGAGAGAGTGTGAGTGTGTGAAGACCTCCATATGGTTTCATCTGGAATGAAGCCAACACACATATTCTGTGCAGGAGAGAGAAGTGTGTGAAGATTTGACGAACTGAACAGAACATGAACCTTTTTTTTTTTTTTTTTTT
>NW_015626034.1:1313788-1317154 GCF_001515625.1 Sinocyclocheilus rhinocerous | reverse complement strand
TTTTTTTTTTTTTTTTTTCAGTCCTTCTGCTTCCACAGAGTGTGAATTGCTTCAGGATAATCAAGTATTGTCAGGCAAAATGTTATTTTTGTAGGCCAATACACTGTAAATAAATAAAGTGTTTGCCATTTGGTTGACCACAGAAGTCATTAATATCGGGGCCTGAAGCTGGATTCAAGTTTTGCCCTCCTTTGAGTGTGTTCCTGTGATGAATGGAGCGACTCTGGGCTAAAGTTAAACACATTCACCCATGGCATCTAAATATAGATTTCTTCCTCTGGTTGCAAAACCTATGGCAAGGATTAGAGAATACAGAGTCAGCACTGCTCTGACAGTTCTCGAAATCTAGTGGAGAGGGAAAAATTGAGGGTAAAAAAAGACATCCAATATCCCAGACAGTCCGAAACCATTCATATTATTCACTCGTTTCATGCAATCCAGGCTAAATCGAGCCAAACTCCAAACAAGCAAAAAGTTTCAGGCTTCTTAAAGGGTTTCAGAAAGTGGAAAAAGAACACGAGCACCAGTGTCAGAAATGTTTTTATTAGAAACCTTTTATTTAGAAGCAATTTTTTTTGTGATTTTAAGGGGAACTTTTTTTTAAGCCATATAAAAGTGTACAGGTGCATCAATTAACATACTTTCCAGAAGGCCAACAATTCATTAAAAATGTTTTTTTTTATTGGTCTTATGGAGTATTCTAATTTGTTGAGATAGTGAGTTGGTGGGTTTTTGTTAAATGTGAGCCAAAATCATCACAATTAAAAGAACCAAAGACTTAAACTACTTCAGTCTGTGTGCATTGAATTTATTTAATACACAAGTTTCACAATTTGAGTTGAATTACTGAAATAAATGAACTTTTCCACGACATTCTAATTTATTGAGATGCACCTGTATTACTTGTCCTGTCAAATGCTTAAAGGTATGTTTAATCTTAATAAATATGGCTATTACTTAAAATCATATACATATTATAATATACAAGACATGCATTACCATTCAAACGTTTGGGGTCAGTAAGATTTTTGAATGTTTTAAAAGATTTCTTATGCTAACAAAGCTGCATTTGCGGCATCTTTATGATCCGAAATATATTAAAACAGTAATATTTGAGTAATATTTCCTACTGCAATAAGGCAGGCAAACTCTCTTAACATTTTTAAATCTCGCCTTAAAACTTATTTCTTTAGGGTAGCGTTTATTTAAATTTTTATATTGTTTTTATTTCTAATGTGGTTTGAATGTGTTTTTTCTGATTTTCATACATTTTTATATGGTGTACTTTGATGTTTTATTTGTTATGTAAAGCGCTTTGAGAAGTAACATTTAAAGGCGCTATAGAAAAATAAAGATTATTATTATTATATTGTGAAATATTATAATATTTTTACAATTTTAAATAAATATTTTCTATTTTAATATATTTTAAAGGAGTCATTACTTCGGTGTCACATGATCCTTCAAGACACATTTATTATTATTATTATTATCATTATTACCAGTGTTGGAAAAAAGTTGTGCAGCTTACTATTTAATACAACAGCTATTGTTAAAAATTAGTTTAAAATGATCAAAAACTGCCTATTATATTTATGTGGAAACTGATAATTTTATAGTGGTTTTCAGTATTGAATGAATTTAGTTCTGTAAAAAATAAATAAATACAAAAATAAAAAAAAATAGAAATCCAAGATGGTGGACAAAATAATCATCATTAACATAATCATCACAATCATCAATAATAATCATTATAAATGCAATTTATTTAGTGCTGAAAACTTGTTAAAAATAATTTTAAAATCACTATTGAAAACAATTATGCAGCTTAGTATTTTGTTGTTACCGTCACTTTTGATCAATTTAAAGCACGCTTCTTGAATAAACATTAATTTATTTTAAAAAAGGCAAAAAAATATAATTTCACTATAGGGACAATTTTATAATAATAATAATAATAATAATAATGTATATAAATCAAAAATATTTTAAATATAATTTTTAAATATAAATATACATTTTAAATATAAATTCCCTTTTGATAGCATTTCAATCTGTGTATCATTCGATCATTTGTTTTTTGATTTAATATTGAAGGTAGAAAAATTAGAAAACGGCTCCTTTTCCGTTTTTTCGTTTTTTTCCAAAAAACGAAAAAGAGAATTCAGCTTAAATTTTCGTTTTTCGTTCATGAGTGGAAATTAAACGCCCCTTTCTGCTGATTGGTCAGTCGAAGATCAAACCGTGCCATCATCAGTTCTTCTGCAGTATCATGCAGCAGAATAATAGTCCTCCACTGCTGCAGTTGTACAGATTCTTAATGCATTTATTGCAACTACATTTAATCTTTTTTCATCAAACAAACAGGCTAATGAATAACTGGACACAACTCATACCGGGGCAGAGTCTAGACAGGGCTTTCTTCTGTGTAGATATAAATTCTATTTTTTGCATCAGCTGGGCATGGCAGGGTATGATATGACAGCTGCCATAGCTTACCCTGCTCACCCAGTAAGTATGTTTGTTTAATTAAGATAATTAATTCGTTTCAAAATAAATATTTTAAACACTAAGACAAAAAGGAAAGAATAATAAATTGGCTTGGGTATATACAGTATAGGCCTATGTTCACGCAAGAACTGTCATTCTGACTGACAACCGGAGAACAACAGATATTAAATAGCCTACTGTTAGAGTTATATAATGTAGTCTTGTGTTTTATTAAAATTGATTATAATTGATATCTCAAAAGGATATGCACTTGTGCGCAGCGTGAGCTGCTGCACACTCGCGCTGCAACACAAGAGTTTCATAAAATATAATAACTTGCCATTTCGGTTTGTTTCTCACCAAACCCTCAGTATACCTTCAAAATGCTTGTAATATACGCCACGAGATGCATATGATTATTTTACGACAGATATGCATCCGCTTCAATAAACAAACAAACAAAAAAAAAACTAGTCACCATTCTCTGCCATTAAATTGGCAAGTGCGAGCAGGACATTTTTGTGTTATTAAGTAATAAGCCTTTAGAACAACATTAAGGTGAGTAGTCACTCTAGTTCACACAGTTAAAATAAATTGCGATGGGTTAAATAAACTCAATAAGCAGAAAGACTACAGTCAAGCGCAGACCAGTATTGAAGTGCACAGGAAATAAGCAGCAGTCATATTTAAAGCAGTTTAAATTAATATTGAGTACTGATTGATGTTCACTTGGATTGTTTCCCCATCGAGGGGAAATAACTTAATACTCTGTCATTTATAGTCGTATGGTAAAATGTATATTTTTAATTGTGTAACGTTACGTTCAAAATAACTACAAAATGACAGAGTATTAAGTTATTTCCCCTCGATGGGGAA
>NW_015626034.1:1302063-1312295 GCF_001515625.1 Sinocyclocheilus rhinocerous | reverse complement strand
TTTAATTAAGTTAATTAAGATAATTAATTCGTTTCAAAATAAATATTTTAAACACTAAGACAAAAAGGAAAATTGGCTTGTTTGTGTTTTATTAAAATTGATTGTAATTGATATCTCAAAAGGATATGCACTTGTGTGCAGCGTGAGCTGCTGCGCACTCGCACTGCAACACAAGATGTTCATAAAATATAATATCTTGCCATTTCGGTTTGTTTCTCACCAAACCCTTAGTATACCTTCAGAATGCTTGGAATATACGCCACGAGATGCATAGGATTATTTTACGACAGATATGCATCCGCTTCAAAAAAATTAAAAAAAATAAATTAAAGTCACCATTCTCTGCCATTTACAGAAGAAAGCCCTGTCTAGACTCTGCCCCGGTACGAGTTGTGTCGAGCTATTCATTATTTTCTCGTCTGTTTGATGAGAAAAATATGAAATGTAGTTGCAATAAAACTGCAGCAGTGGAGGACTATTATTCGTGATACTGCAGAAGAACTGATGACGGCACGGTTTGATCTTCGGCTGACCAATCAGCAGAAAGGAGCGTTTAATTCCCGCCCACATGTAGAAATCGAGTATTCAAGCTGTTTATTCATTTTTCCACCCATGAACGAAAAACGAAAATTTAAGCTGAATTCTCGTTTAAACAAATGATCGAATGATACACGGATTCATTTCGACTCCGAGCTCCTAATTTTTGACTTTGCTCCGAACGACAGTATTTAAATGTTACCAGCCTGTGCCTGATGCAGAGCTTTTTAGGACGGATGAGGTTCTACCATTTATTTAGTTGCAGAAAGAAGCAGAGAGGAACTTTTTCCTTAGACATGATCTTGTTACATAGCCTTGGTTAGTCATGCGTGGGCCCCTTAATGGCCATAAGTTCAGAAGCCAAGATTCTGGTCATGACCTCAACGTACAGTACAATTTAAAACATGCTGGAGTCTTTATTTTTATCTGATGGTGAAGAAAAGTCTATGCAGTGCAGCCTTTGCCAATGCGAACTGAAGCATCACAGGTTGTTGAGACTGGAGTTACTGTTGACTGCAACTTCAGTCAGAATGGAAAAGTGGATTTATGACAACTTCATATGAAGAACAGATCAGATTTGAGCCTTTATTTATTCTAAAATCAAATTAGAGCCTTTGAGGTTTGGCGTTACATGTCTGTGTATGTATGCACTGGATAATGTACTTTTATTTGAATGTTGTTGCTTCAGAAAACACCAGAAGAAAATGGTTGTTCAGACCCTAAATTAGAACACATCTGCACGTTATGGTCAGAGGACTGTCCAGCTGTGTGGGGTTATTTAAACGGTTTCATTATCTGGATGTTTGGTCAGGTTTACAGAGTGAACTTCATGAATCAATTTGGAAGTGGCAAATTTACAGCTGCGAATAATGTTGTTCAGTCTCAAAGGGAAACTTTTGCACATTGCGGCCACTTTGTTGCTGATAATGCAGACAAAAACATCACATCATAAATGTCAGCATGTACTCGGAAGAACCACATGGTTGTGGTTTTCTGAAATTTGAGCTGTACGCACAGATGTTACATACAGCTGTATTTCACTGTAAATAGGGGCAGCAGGAAAGAAGCAAATAAGCAGCTTCTGGAGGGGAACTGTGCTGCTTTTTCTCTGAGTGGGGATGAGAAACTGTGAAAACAAAGATAAAACAATTGAGCTCTAAATGAAAAGCACCTGACCTGACAGTACCGACAACACCATAAGCTGCTCTATATCTACTGTCTGTCAGCTGAGAGCTCAAATCAGAACACACAAGCCCTTTCTAAACCGTAGCTATAGGCTACAGCTGCCATCTGCGAGAGCTTCCTGCAGTAAGATAAATATAAACTCATAAATGACTGATTTGGACACTTTACACAGGCATTAAAGTTGGTGATGTGTGAGGATATACTTAATCTTCATTATTCTGATATATAGTGTGTATTTTTTTTTGTGGGTAAAAATATAATAATTTAAAAAAAATTATTTAAATTTTTAATTATTTGAAACTAATTTCATCAAAAGTTTTCAATATTAAACTAATTATATTTATAATCAACATTTTCTTCTTTGATTTATATTTGAAATGAACTAAATATATGTAGCACACACAATTCTGGGGTGAAATATTCAGTACCTATAGTTTTCAATATTGGATGAATTATAAAATGAATTACTATTATGCTAATTAAAAATTATAAATCCAAGATGGTGGGCGAAATGAGGATTATAAATAACATTTATTCGAGCCCCAAATAATGAGCCATGTATATTTAGGTTAGTGAGCAATATAAACCCAAAATTGTAGAACATGTTGATAAATAGATATACGTAGGAAACACAATTTTAGAGGTAAAATAGTCATTTTTAAATTGTTTTAATTTTACTGATAATTTTCTGAATTTATATTTTTTTGGGGGTAAAATAAATAGTCAAACAAATAATAAAATGTTTTTATTTCAAGCAATTTTATAGCTCTTCATATGTGTAAGTATATTTTTAATCCACATTTCGTCCACCATCTTGCATTTTTATTATTCTATGTGCTAATTGTGTATATGATACACAATTTGGGGGTAAAATAGTCAATGTCTAATCATTTTAAACAAGTTTAACTGATAATTTCCAGTATTGCATGAACTATAAGCATTTTTATAACGGTTCACCATCTTGACTTTATATTTTTCGAAGACTGACATGGAAGAGAAGACATTGTTGAATAAATTCGTTATTTTAGTTTTCTTCGCGCACAAAAAGTACTCTCGTAGCTTCATAAAATTACGGTTGAACCACTGATGTCACATGGACTATTTAAACAATGTCCTTACTACATTTCTGGGTCTTGAACGTGTCAGTTGCGTTGCTGTCTATGTAGGATCAGAAAGCTCTCGGATTTCATCAAAAATATCTTAATTTATGTTCCGAAGACGAACGAAGGTCTTACGACATGAGGGTGAGTAATTAATGGCAGAAATTTCATTTTTGGGTGAACTAACCCTTTACCTATATGTATATATGTGTTAGGGGCGGGCTGTCAGTTTAACATTAACTTAATTAATTAGTTGTGAAAAAATAACATGATTAAAATATTTTAAAGCAGTTAACGCACTGGCCCCGCCCCCAGACCTGTACATCATCTTACATTTCATACAGTTGACTGTTGACAAATATGATGCAAGGCAACAACTCCATAAATGCAGTTATACCCTAAAATTTAAGATATTGTGTGTGTGTGTGTGTGTGTGGGGGGGGGGTGAGAGATATATATCTCTCATATCTTTTTGTCTCATATTTATATGATAAGCGATATCACACGAGCGCCGCTTTTGTCCTGATTTGCAGGAGTGCAAATGTGATGTGATACAACAGTTCAGTAAATAAGAAGTTAATATTGTGTTATATTTTAAACACAATATTGTGTTTTGTTCAATTTTGCCAATGAAAATATTACCTATAAAGCCACAGCAGAATTGTTGTGCGTCTCTGAGCAACAGGATGTTTAGTTTCTGAATGATTACGCGTTTTGAACGAATCGGGTGAATCAATGATTCAGTAGCCCATTCATAAAGAGAGCCGTTCACTTCATTCCTGAATGAATCAGCCTTTTGAACGAATCGACTCATAAAGACATTTACCGCCACCTGCTGGTAGTTTTAGTTTCTTGTTTAGAGCATGATTTCATTTATAAAAAAAATAAGTAAATAAAAAACATTAAAGGGATAGTTCACAATAAATAAATAAATACATTTGGTCATCATTTACTCACCCTCATGTTGTCTCAAAACTGAATGACTAACTTTCTTTTGCACAACATAAAAGAAGGTATTTTGAATACTGTTGGTAACTAAGCTGTCTTGGTCACTAGTGACTTTCATTGCATGAACAAAAAATACTGAGATGTAATTTTAATCGACTGACAGCCCTAATATATATATATATATATACACAATTTTGGGGAAATCGTTTTTAATGCAAACATTATTATTATTTAATTTTATTATTATTGCTAGCTTTCAGTAATTAATGAGTTATATTTATAATCAACATTTTGTCCATCATCTTGTATATTCTTGCATTATGATTCTGCCTTTTGATGAATTTGGTAATAAGATTAGCAGCATAATGTAGTTGCCTACCATTTGAAACAAGCTTTTCATCTGGATTACACCTATGGTATCTTAAAATGGCACGTATGCAGGCAGCTCACTAGGATTTGGAACAGAGCTACAGTGTTTTCTGTCAGCGCAGCCCTGTGAGATGGCCACAGGCACTGAGGTTAGAGAAACAGAGAGTGCTTGGAAAACCAACACAGCGGGGCGTCTGAACAGCTGTGCCCCCATTACTCTCACTGCCCACATGACCACCCCACAGAACACACATAGGATGTGATTACTATTGACCTGAGAAGAAAAAAAAAAAAGAACACCATCCACACCCCCCTGGGGGACTTTTAGAGCTGTGTTGGCCTCATGATTACAGCTCTGAGTGTTTGTGCGTGTGTGTGTGTGTGTGTGTGTGTGTGTGTGTGTGTGTGTGGAACTACACACTGACCCCTCTGCCATCCATCTCTATTACTGGCACAAATAACACAGCACTGCAGGACACAGTGTTGTTCAGTTCTTTCTCATTGCTCTTGTCCTTAACCATAAACTTCAAAAAGTCTCAGTTTTATTTAAAGGCAGAAATCACTGACAAAAAAAAATGTCATTTACTCTTTATAATGTCACTCTAAACTTGTATTGCGCTTTTTCTTTCATGGAATGCAAAAGAAGATGTTAAGCAGAATGTTCATGCTGCCTATTTCCGTGTACATGTGAACAGAGACATTGACACAAACATTAATGACCTAATGATGCATTATGCCAGGTTTGATTGACATCACTAAGAATTCGGTGTTGACCTTGTGTGATATAATGTAAAATATAATGTACAATATGTGCTACTTCAGAAAAGACCTTGGCGACTGCACAAGCCCTCAGCAAAGACCTTGGCATCTAGACAAGCCCTCGGCACAGATCCCTACAGCCAGCTATGAACGTGTTGGGCCAGGACCAGCTGGGACCAAAATGCAGTTTTATCAAGAAGGACGTTCATTGTCCTTAAGGCCAGTAATAAGCCAGTCATCTATTACTGGATAAAGAGCCGCTCTTCCTTGCCTCGTCAAGTCAAGTCAAGTCTGTGTATCTTGTTTGGATATTGTTTGGATGTTTGGATCACTCTGTAAATAAACTGCACTTGGGTTCTCACTTCAACTCGCCTTCAGTGGATTGATTCGTTACACCTACATGTTTCTACTTGAATCTTACAACATCAAAACTGGTATTGAACTTGATTGAATAACATTAAACTGACTGGAGCTGAATAACAACATTGTTGCCTATATTGTAGAACTGCCCTTTTGCCATATCTCGTCTAAACACTATCCTTTCTAGTGAAATCTGAAAATAACACGAAACCAAATATGAAACTGTTATGGAAAGATAACAAAATTGCACTTTTTAAAATTATAATTTCAACAAATATTATTTTTTTGTATATATTTTAAATAATATTATAATATTAATATTTTTATGTAAATACATGCAATTTTTATTTTTATTTTTTTAAATATGAATTTTATAAAACAATATCAAATTGACCATATTTATTTTTATGGACAAATTTTAAAAGTGGAAGTCATCATAGTTTAAACTTTTACAGTGGTGAATGGATAGTACAACAAAACATTATTTTTTGCATTTACATTTTCAGGAATAAAAAAAAAAATCCACACTGGCGTTTCTATGCCTTTTCAAAAGAGGAGAAAATTATTAGAGATAAATATGTCAAATTTGCTGTTACTCCCTCAGTTGCTGTGTTAGAAATTGTGTTAATGGGATAGTTCACCCAAAAATGAAAATTCTGTCATTAACCCTTTCAGTGGTGAGTTTAAAATAGTCTAGCTGTCCCCCCAGAGTGAGGGTGCGTCTCAATCAGCTCCTTGTTCAATTCCTGTCTAGCGATGTGTGTTTATGTTGAAATGTACTAAAAACGGTTTGTCTTTTCAAATCTTCTATCACGCCATTATATATATCGAGTTGGCTCGTGTGGTTTATGTTTCACGCTTCAGAAATGTGACGTTATTTCCGGTAAGGGAGCATAGTGAGCGCCGATGCTCCCTAGTTTTTGCGGTGCATTGTGGGATTTTTCAGGGAGCGAACGTTCCAGTGCACTGGAAGGATTTCGCGATTGAGACCGCCCTTAAAATGGCCGACTCCCAGATCAGTGCCCTGACTACTGAACAAGGGAGCTGATTGAGACGCACCCTGAGTTTTTTTTAGGCGACCATTATTTTAGAACGTTTCCCCTTATTGTTTCCATGGCGACACGTCATGCTTGACATGTGACAGATGGATCGCTTTTTTATTCAAAATATTCATAAACTTGCTTACCATATCATCAACTATCTGATATCCCGATTCACAAATATGTGTAAATGAGTGTGTTTTGTCGTTTAAAAACCGTTCTAAATGAGCTGGATCGTGATCTGTAACGTGAGATGGGCGCCGCCATGTTTGTTCGCACTGCAGTTCCAAGAGTCCTGTCAGTCAGATTAACTGCACGTAAATTAATCAATTTCTCCTGAAATACATGTAAGTAAGTGGCCGGTGAACTGGGAGAAGAATAGAGTGAAATTTATAGTTACTTACACTGTGTGTATCTGATATTCATAAAACACGGTGGCAAATTATATTTGAATGGATTGTTATTGCTGCTTCCATAAACATCCGTGTGTATTTTACGAACTCTAAATGTATTGTTTTACTAGTACTTATGTGTATTTAAATGTCTGAAACGTAAAATAAACATTATGTGGTTAAAACCACTGCATAGTTGTGATTATATGACAAGTGCAGTGGCGTCTCAGTCCCAGATAAAGCTCGAAAGCACAGTTTGAATTTGGCAGTTATGTGACGTCACCGAACGTTCTAAATCCCATATGTGGGACCGTGCTCCCAGGCGCACGGAAATAAAAATCCCATATGTGGGACCGTACCGCTCAAAGAGTTAATTACTCAACCTTATGTCATTCCAAACAAGACCTTCGTTCATCTTTGAAATTTTTGATGAAATCTGAGAGCTCTCTGACCCTGCATAGACAGCAATGCAACTGACACATTTAAGGCCCAGAAAGGTAGTAAGGACACTGATAAAATAGTCCATGTGACATCAGTGGTTCAACGTTCATGTTATGAAGCTACGAGAATACTTTTTGTGCACAAAGAAAACAAAAATAAAGACTTTATTCAACAATTTCTTCTCTTTTGTGTCAGGCTTCGCCACGCGTTCAGAGGAGTATCACAACACATGCAGGGTCAGAAAGTTCTCTGATTTCATCACAAATTAATTTGTGTTCCGAAGACGAACAAAGGTCTTACAGGTCTGGAACGTCATGAGGGTGAGTAATTAATTACATAATTTGCAGCCAATCACATGGCAGCAAGTCAGTGCATTTAGGCATTTAGACATGGTCAAAATTATCTGCTGCTGTTCAAACCGAGCATCAGAATGGAAAACTAATGCCGAGTTCACACTGCACGATTTTCAAACTCGTCGGATCGCCGTTGTTTTCACACTGCGTGACTATCTGGGGTGGCATTCAGTTGCTGCTGTGTTCACACTGCACGATGGATCGGCGACAGGGGGTTTCACATTGCATGACTTCACAATAGGAAGAATCGCCGACAGCTCTGTCTGGTCCGCAAACTACGTTTCACAACAAAACACATGCGAGAAGTGATAAGGAAATAACGAGAACCCGCGTGCATCAGACCGGAGTTCTCCAGCGAGACTGCAATTATTAAAAAAAATATATATATAGCCTGGTGATTCCCTCAGATCGCGTCTTTGATAATTCACACTGCGTGATTGTCACTCACGTGAACGAGCACCGATTTGCCTCCGATGACGGGCATTTGTCTGTGATTTCGCAAAACCTGTCGACGAGTGAAAAATCGGGCTAATATCGTGCAGTGTGAACTCGGCATAAGGTGTTATAAGTGACTTTGAATGTGGCATGGTTGTTGGTGCCAGACAGGCTGGTCTGAGTAATCCAGAAACTGCTGATCTACTGGGATTTTCACGCATGACCATCTCTAGGGTTTACAGGGAATGGTCCGAAAAAGTGATCCAGTGAGCAGCAGTTCTGTGGGTGAAAATGACTTGTTGATGCCAGAGGTCAGAGGAGAAAAGCCAGACTGGTTCGAGCTGATAGAAAATCAACTGTAACTCAAATAACCACTCGTTACAACCAAGGTACGCAGAAGAGCATCTCTGAACTCACAACATGTCAAAAGCAGCTGAGGCTAAAATTTGCACGGGTTCACCAAAATTGCACAATAGAAGATTGGAAAAAAGGTCACCTGGTCTGATGAGTCTTGATTTCTGGTAGGGTCAGAATTTGGCATAAACAACTTGAAAGCATGAATCCATTCTGCATTGTACCAGTGTTTCAGGCTGCTGCTGCTGGTGTAATGGTGTGGGGAATATTTTCTTGGCACACTTTGAGACCCTTAGTACCAATTCATCACTGTTTAAATGTCACAGCCTACCTGAGGGTTGTTGCTGACCATGTCCATCACTTTATGACCACAGTGAACCCATCTTGTGATTGCTACTTCCAGCATTATAACACGCCATGTCACAAACCTCTAATCATCTCAAACTGGCTTCTTGAATGTGATAATGAGATCACTATAATCAAATGGCCTCTATAGTCACCAAATCTCAATCCAACAGAGCAACTTTGGGATGTGGTGGAACAGAAGTATATGTTGCAGCCTTCATTTAAAACATTGTCAGATGATCAAAATGTAAACCTGCAATCTCTTGCAGATGTGATAATGTCAAAGAACACTCCTCTTTGTCACAGATTTACTCTTTGTACGTAAGGGATTGAGCCCATCTAAAGGTGAAATGCTAGAATTGCTCCAGGCTACATTTATGATACTTTTAAAGTGTTTTTTTTTTGAGCTAGACAGTCATGTTACTGCTTACTTTTGTTGTATGGAAACTTAATACTTCACCGAAAGAAACAGAGCAGATATTCTGCAACCTCTGAATAAATATGTGTCCAAATACATCAACAATTAAACCTTCGAGATATTTGACTTTGTTGGTGGTGAGTATAATGAATGTCCAATTTCCCTTCCACAGTTCCTCCCTTCATCTTTGACTTTTTAAGCAATAAAGCTCGACTAAGGGCTTGAAAACCTCTATTGAGCCTTTTTGTGCTGAATCTTCCATTTTCACCTTTGAGAGCAGACCAGGTTTTCCATCTCTATTAAATGAATGGAGAGTAAAGACCTGAGGTGCATCCACAGATCAAATGCATCGACATGCTGACTCAGGCTCAGGACGCTCTGAGACTCCGGCAACTCTAGCATGGCAGCGCCGATCAATAGAGCAAAGCTTGTGATTCAGGACGGCGCCGTGCCGAGCCGACAAATTGGGATGCTTTGACTTCATCTTTTGATCAACATTTCACTCTGATGAAGATCAGTGCCGAATCAGTGCACAGCAACATGTTGTTGACAACATGCGTCTCCCACAGTGAGCTTACTTCCAAGGAATGATTACAAAAGGTCACTGGGTTTCAACCATGTGTGGATTGAGGGGCTCACAAACTTCTGTAGACAAATGTAATTTGAATGAATGAAATGAAACTTATCAAGGGTGACATTTAGGATGTTATTTTTTACATTTCAAATACATGCTGTTATTTTTAACTTTCAAGAATCCTGAAAAGAGTACTAAGCAAAAATACTAAGCAGCACAACTGATCTCAACACTGATAATAATAAGAAATGTTTCATGAGCAACGAATCAGCATGTTAGAATGATTTCTAATGATTTTGATAATGATTTTTGATTAGAATGATAATGTGACACTGAAGACTGGAGTAATGATGCTGAAAATTCAGCTTTGCATCACAGGAATAAATTACATTTTAAAGGGGTCATCGGATGCCCATTCTCCACAAGTTGATATGATTCTTTAGGATCTTAATGAAAAGTCTGTAACATAGTTTGGTTAAAATTTCTCAATGGTTATTGAGAAACACCTTTTTTACCCTGTCAAAAACAGCTCTTTTCAGAGCAAGCCGTTTTGTAGCATTTTCCTTTAAATGTTAATGAGCTCTGCTGACCCCGCCCCTCTCTTCCGAGCTGCTCTCAGAGA
>NW_015626034.1:1300762-1301954 GCF_001515625.1 Sinocyclocheilus rhinocerous | reverse complement strand
GCGCATTCCCTTCAAAAACAAACATAATCCACTGCGTCTTCAGCGGCTCAGATGTTGGGAGTAAATGACGACTGCTCTGTTCATTATTACATCCACAACAGAACACCTCAGTCGCTTAGAAGACATTCTTGTCTACATCTGCTCTGGCGGTGAAACAATGGCGGACTGATGACAGCTCACTCAGGGCGGGTCTAAGGTAAGACGTCAGTCCAGTCTGTGCTGAAACGCTACTGTCAATCAAACAATCATGGGAACACTAGGTGGTGCCAAATACGCTTAAAACGAGTGTGCCATGAAATACGTAATGTGATGCGTGTTGTAAAGATCGCGAGTAAAAACAAAAGAAGCAGAAAACCTTACAGCTGCATGAGTCGTGACTGTCACGTTAGCCTGATGGGACCAAACTCTCTTTGTGATTTTAAAACGTAAGACAGTACCCAGATTTGAAGACTACGGTAAGATTTAACTTCTGCTGTTAATAAGATTTTGGTAGGCTACTATTAGATGGATAGCCTAAATGTCCTAATTCAGATGGGCTACCTGTTTTTTTTTTTTAATGGTATATCAAAAAGTGTATATTTTTTTTAATGTGATTGTTGGTACATTTTACCAGTTTTTACCATACTTTCAAAACAAAAATTAAAATAGGAAATATATGCAATATGAAAATAATTGAAGACAAAATGTGTTTTACTGAGAAAAAAAACAAGATTTGGTTTTTAAAAAGCCTTTTTCCAAAATGTACATCTGGAAAAAGGGGGGGTCGTCTTATAATCAGGGTCGTCTTATATTCGGGCCAATATGGTATATTTGATCAGTTTGATGAGCGATTTCTTTCAAAAAACTTACTGATTGAAAAATTAACTTTCTTTCTTTCTTTTTTTTCTTTTAACCATAAAACTCACTATTTGTTAGATTATGTTTTGTTAATTTGCTTAAAAAGTTAATGGATACAACAGTTTTTAAATATTTTTTTACTGGAAAACAAGACAAAAATAGTGATTAAAAATATGATTTTTTTTAGCATTAGTTAACTACATTAGTTAAAAACGAATTAATTAGTTAATTTCAATATTTATTAATACATTTTAAAATCAAAAGTTGCATCTGTTAACATTAGTTAATGCACTGTGAATTCACATGAACAAACAATGAAGTTGTAGGCCTTCTTTTTTTTTTTTTTTTACCAATA
>NW_015626034.1:1268612-1300449 GCF_001515625.1 Sinocyclocheilus rhinocerous | reverse complement strand
CACTGCCAACACACATTTCAGTTCAAACAACTTGTAAAAGTGCATGTAGCATCCGATGACCCCTTTAAAAATAATCAATTAGAAATCAATTATTTTAAATTGTAATAATATTTCACATCATTAGTATTTACAGTACCGTATTGTCCCGAATATAAGACAACTTTTTTTTTTTTTTTTTTACCAATATTATGGATTAATAAATGCCTATTGTTAGATAATACATTACCCCAAAAAACTGAATTGTTACTTTTGTGAAGTGCCCCTTTTTTGTGTAAAGTTTTACAAATGCAGAGCCAAAAAACTTCATTAATCTTTTCGATGGCTAATGGAACAGGCTCTTATTGTCTATTTCTGGTACGTTTATAAATGAAAATCCACTAACGGCATACTTGATGTAGTATAGCCCTAGGAACCATGCATTTGTACTATGAATTCAGCCTGTCTGAGCAGGGAGAGATTAACACAGCTCAGTGGTCTCAGCATGTCAGGTCTAAGTGGGAATCACACTAAAGACAAAGCAGCCAGCTGGAGCCGCAGCCCTGTATGTAATTCCTTGCAGTATTCGAGCGTGTGGCATACTGACTAAACCCAAAGAAGTGGAAAGCCAAGCGTAAGTCCAGGCATTAGACCAACATAATTGCCGTCCTCTCTAGGGCGAACTGATATGGGTGTTAAATAAGTTTCACATCTAATTGTGATAGATCAGCCATGCTAGCCATATGTAACATCATATGACTCTGATTCCCTTGCTTACAGTGTGTGTGCTGTAAGTGGAAAATGTTGATGTTAATTTGTGCTAATTATAAAAGGAGAACCATGCTGAAAAATAGATGAGTGTGGTTTCCCCAAGGGAAGCTTTCTATAAATGTTGAACACTCATTGCCAGCATGTAATGGCATTTTAGATAAGGGGAGACAGGAGGCGATGCTATTTCCGGACGCATCAAAGTGCCACACCACCATAAATAACACCCAGCCAAATCTGATTCGATGTGAATTTCCTGCTGAAAAACAGAGGCAGACGCTCTGAGACACACAAACAAAAACGAGTCGGACGTTGCGAAGGAGAACGCTAACTGTGCTAATGCTGATGCTTTAGCAACGGCTCCTGTCATGGTTGGAAATACTTAGAGCTCCCTTCGAGACTTGGAAAGCTAGCATTAAAACTCACGCGGTGCTTACAAAATGGGTCTGTGTTTATTTTCTGAATGGCCAGCCATCTGGTGGAGCGCTCGTCTGGTGAAATTTTATGTGGTGCACACTTGGAAATGTGTCATTTAAGGCCATGGTGTATAATCTGGACTGCCATAAAGACGGGTTACAACTTCAAAATGCATAAACTGTATTTATAAAGAGAGAAATTGCATCGCTAATAAGATTGTTCTATTTTAAGGAAAATGAATCTTCATTTTTTTTAACATCTAGGCTTGAGTGATCTTGGTAATAGGGGAACACAGGTGGTGTCTCTGATAAGGTAACAAATGGGTGAGCTGTCAAAGCGCACTGCTGAAATATTTGACCAATCTCTCATTCTCACTCGAGCAAAAAAAGTCAGCGGCAGATTGGATGGCAGATGATCAATAAAGCTCAGAAAGCAGTGGGTTCCCTCAGGGCATATGCTGATGCTCCAGCAAAGCTAATATAGCCAGCTGTGTGCAGTTGCCAGGAATGAAATTATCACTGGCAATAATTGGCACAAATCTCAGTGGCTTAGATCTTAGTGACGAATCCGAACTAAAAACAAACAAACAAAAAAAAACTTCCCATATAGAGAAAACAACTGACACTGACACTTAGAACTGTGAACAGATTCCAACTTGGCAAGAAAAAGAGAGAGAAACAACACAATAAACCTCCTGAAGTTCTTAATTTTACTGAAGTTTAGAGGGCACTTTCAAAAGTACCTTAAAGCGTTAAGTTCAATAGTTTGAAAATGTTTCTGTAAACGGTTTTGATTTTTGTTGTTGATGTTATTGTTTTGGACCCCATTGACTTTTATTGTATGGCCAGTACAGTTCAAAATATCTTCTTATAGAATATAGAAGAATTCCTTCCAACAGCTGCAAAGTGACTTTCAGTTAGAAGAACATCTAAAGTGGACTATCAATATAAAGTGTAACCCAAATATGATACTGATTTTACACAACACTTCAATAAACAAAAAGTTAAAGTGACTTACATTTTAGACACAATACTGACAGACATTAACTGAATGAATATGGCTTTCTGAACAAATCGGTTAAGTGAATTATTCATAAATACAGTCACTTGCTTTGTTCCTGAATGAATTAATCAGTCAAATGAACGATTGAATGACTTACACTTCCCTACTATATTGTAAAGAGTAGTGTAAGTATGAATTCACAGTATTCATAAAACAGTACGCAAAACGCTTCTGGATGCTCTACTACTTCCAGTGAAATTCTCAAGTGTGCATCTCTTGGACATTTTATTAACTATCCCATGAGTTCACGATATAGAGGATTTTTGAATGGCAGCAAAGCAACCCAAATGATGCTGGTACGTCACACGACAATGACTACATGATGAATGTGAATACATTCACTGTTTTTGCAGTGAATGTATTCACATTCAAAAATATATATATAAATGTGTGTGTGTGTGTGTGTGTGTGAGTGTGTGTGTGTGTATTTGAATACGTGTTACTTCATTTCTTTGTTATTGTTTGATTTTTGAAGCAGCCAGTCACTCGCCACCACCTACTGGGGATTCTAATTGAAATCAATCAGTGCTTATTTTCAATGTGACATTGACAGACGTAAGAAAAAATCAATGCAGGTCAATATTTACAGACCACCAAGGCCTTATACGGGCTTTATCAAAAAAAAAATCCGATTTTCTTTCAGATAAAGTGGACACCATGGATAGAACTCTGATTAGTGGAGCCTTTAACATTCACAAAGATGATGAAAAAGGATTATTTTATTAGTCATTTACTGACACCCTCAACTCTGCTGAGATCATTCAAAATGTCCCTGGAACCACTCACTGTC
This sequence comes from Sinocyclocheilus rhinocerous, assembly GCF_001515625.1. Lineage (NCBI taxonomy): Eukaryota > Metazoa > Chordata > Actinopteri > Cypriniformes > Cyprinidae > Sinocyclocheilus > Sinocyclocheilus rhinocerous. Next base: position 1,297,436 of record NW_015626034.1, on the reverse strand, counting down.
ATAATAACACTTTATATATAATGCTGTCATATAGGATTGATGCCAATATAGCTATTGAACCGCAGAGTGATGATATCTCAGATCAATCAAATACATTTAACAAATGTTATTTAATCTACACTTGGTGGAACAACTGGAGAAACTGATGAGGAGAAAGTGGAACCTATAGCAAAATCCCATGGGCTGTTGTAAGTGTCAGGCCTGAGGAAAAGCACAGGGTTGCTAATCATAGCAGCATGAGAACTTTGTACCCGATCAATAGAAAACAACCCAAGATGGGGAGTGCACAGTGAATCCCCAGGGACAATCCAGCTCCTAAGAGCAGGATGCAAGATGCAGGAACAGCTTACACTGACGAGCTCACTGAAGTCAGCAGGACTGAGTACAGGAACATCTGCGCTGGGTATTTGCTGAAAACTCTCAAGTCCAAATGGGATACTCCACAGAAAGTGGTTGAAAACCAAAGCTAACATCCAGTGGGACTTTGGGATCTAGATCCGAGTAAGAACTGTCTATCCAACCAAATATTGCGATCTAAGATGAAGAGCAGCCGTGATCACAATGTTGAAGCTGGAAAACAACCAGGAACTGAAGGAAGAACCTGAATGAATGTGGACAGGTAGTTCTGCCAAGAAGAAACGTTGAAAAGTTCAAAAAGATTTCATGGAATTTTCAGTTGTATTTCATTAAAGAAATCAACATTTCTTTGTGAAAAATAATTATACTTCAGCATACTTTCTAAAAAGAGAGCTGATTATAGTGGTTTTAAACTCTTAATTGCATGTTAACTACAATTAAATGAAACTGCATCATCGTTTAAATTTATGTTTGTTAAACGTCAGAGTGATTTTTTTGACCCACCTAAGTGGGACTTAAGTATATCTTTATATGTAATTTCATAATTACTGACTTTGAAATACTGTACTGTTTGAAACACTTTATCTGTCATGTCACTTCTATTGAAAGTTTCATGTGATACATGGATATTTTCTGTCATCACTTACCCTCATGTAGTTTGATGACTTTCTTTATTATTTTGTATAACAAAAAATATTTTGTGAAATGTTTTTTTGTCCATACAATGGAAGTACAGTGGAATATAAAGAACTGTAAAAAACATTTTGTTTCCAAAATTCTTCAAAATATCTTCTTTTGTATTTTGAAGAAGAAAGTAAGTTGTACATGTTTGGAATGGCATGAGACAATAAATGACCCCCCCCTTTTTAAAGATGAACTATTAGTTTAACGGAAAGTAGCACAGTTTAAAACCAATGAAATTAATGTACTGCATTATGCAGGTCAGATATATAGTATAATTTTGATAATTTTGACTGTTGATTGCAGATTTTGGTATATTGGCCATCCCGTCAAAGTCACTTTTGGCAACCAACTTTCAGATACTGGTGGATCAAAATTCAGTTTCAATTACCAGTTCTTAAACTTTTTAATTTGGTCTTCCCGAATATTTGTTTACAAAAAAATCCAGTTGCTAAGCTATCGTTGCCATGCTGTAGTAAGCTTAAAAATAAACAACACAAACAAACATTGTATAAAATAGTTCATGTTTATCAATGCGTTTTTAGTATCAAATGTAATAGATTTCTCTCGAATCTGTGAACATTTTCCCTGAGCTTCTTGTAGTGCATTCTGTGATTGCCTTGTCCAAAAAGGACACATATGCGATTCTGCAAATCAGGAGTATATATAATGTCACTGCTTACGTTTTGGAATGGCCTGCACATCTGGAGTGTGTCTACATTAAAATGTTATAGGCAGCTCACTAGATTTTGGAACTATAGTAGCCTATCAAATGTTTAAACTTCCAGATCTCAGATGAACGAACTACCACCCAGAAAATGGATGAGGAGTGAGTCATGATTTATTTATTTAGCTTAATGTAAACAGTAGACCTATACATAGGGCAATATCAACAAGCATACCATCCATTACTCATATACTTAACAGCATGAAGGTCATGAGGTTGAGGATTTAAGCACTGACAGTAGAATTAACCAGGTCACTGATTAGCTTTCTGACTTACCAGACGCTCAATTCCCCCTTTGGCAAAAAAAAAATTAAAAAAAAAAATTAGCTTCTGTGGGAGGGGAGAAATAATTGCATAGTGATTTTGCTCCACAATATAGTGTGTGTGTGTGTGTGTGTGTGTGTGTGGCCAAGCAGAAATATGTGAAACATTGGAGTACAATGCCCGCAAAATATCTTGAGTGTGTGTGGGCAGAGTGGTGGAAATCTGCAGGGATCTGCATGGTGATACAATATTATATCAATATCTAGACCATGATACTTTAATATTGTGAGTATCTATATATTTAGCGTATTTTGATTCAGAATTACAATATATTGCAATCCTACACTCATTTTTCCCATTTGTCTTCATAGATTTGAAGTGCTTTGGGGCTTTGCGTAACAAGTGCTGAACATCCTGCTTTACTTCATTGTATAAGCATAGATATAGAGCGCTGAGCAGTGGTTCTTACACTTCGGTACCATCTTTGATCAAATCAGAACATTCTAATTCCACATAGTAATAACAATGTGCACAATGATTTTTTTTTTCTCAGCACTGAGCAAATCGACTCTTTGATCATGTTGCCGTGTAACCCGCATCAGTCTCTTCCCTGGCATTTTTGCAGATCTGTGAAGGGAGCACCATCTAGTACAGACACACTATAATAATAGCTTTCAGAAAGCATTTCAATGCATGTTAAAATGAAAATTTAGCAGCTGACTTTAAACACATTAATATGTATATTTATGTTTTATTTTGTTAAACATCTAAATTGATCTACTACTTTGAGGGTCAATGAAATAATATTTAAAAAATGAAACCTTATATTTCTGCTGTTCTTTTTTAGTCCACAGTACGTCAAAACTCATTAGTCAAATATATATTAGTTATAAATATAAATTATATATTAGTTATATATGATTTGTTTCTTATGTTATTATTTGTATATCTATACTATTATTTAGTTTTTATTTATTTATAAAACTTAAATTGCATTAAACTTAATTTTAAACTTTAATAATAATATTAAGTACTATTAGTTGCACTCTGCCAAACAAGCATTGCATGTATCATTTGCTGAGAAGACAACGTGCATTGTGCTGGGCTCAATTCTGAGGAAAAATCAGACTTGGCAACACAGATCATTTTATACCTAATATTTTATACATTTTTACGCTTCTTAGCTTACCAATTGTCATGGTCACTGCTACTGTGGAGGAGCGCAGAGACATAAGATAATTAACATCAATGGTCTTTATTGACCATTGATGTTAATTGCAACACCAATAAGTTGAGTCTCCTGCAAAGCGTTATTTTTGCATGTCATGTGAAGTTGCTGCTCTTGTAAAGTGCTCCAAATCAGTCACTTACGATGAGGTTTCATGTAGATTAGAATGCTGTGATGTAGTTAAAGGGATCGTTCACCCAAAAATGAAAATTCTGTCATTAATTACTCACCCTCATGTCGTTCCAAACCTGTAAGACCTTCGTTCGTCTTCGGAACACAAATTAAGATATTTATGATGCATTCCGAGACCTCTCTAGCCCTCCCATAGACAGCAAGGATCCTTACACGATCAAGGCTCAGAAACGTAGCAAGGAGATCGTTAAAATAATCCATGTGACATCAGTGGTTCAACCGTAACTTTACGAAACTACGAGAATACTTTTTGTGCGCAAAGAAAACAAAAATTACAACTTTATTCAACACTTATATCCGTATCACAGTATCACATACGCAAACAACGTATGCTGTTCTGTGTCAGCAGCACCGTACGCGTTTATGTTGTTTACGTTTTGACAATGTAAACAACGTATCCGCGTACATACATTGCATACGTTGTTTATGTATGCGATACTCTCAAAAATGGCACTCTAGGGTGACACGGAGGAGACAAATTGTTAACTATAGGGTTTACAGCAGAGACAGACCTATTAGTGGTGGTCTGTCATCTTTTTAATGAAAGATATTGTTGTGAAAAATCAAGCGTAGCGTTAGTTCTGGCAGGTTACGTTAGTCAAGCTCGCATCAGCTGACTCTCAGTTGATCCCCATCTACAGGAATACGAACGACACCTATCTAAGCATTCAGCCTGATTCTAAACGCATTGAAGTTCAGAAGTTGACAAACAAAACTCTTAGATTTCAGGACAGCTGGTTCAAAAGCTTCCCATGGCTGCACTACTGCTCTGAACTTAAAGGAGTACTGTGTTTTTATTGCATTAATGCCTTCTCCAAACAGACGTCCGCATTGGCCAAAAATGCAGAGCAAGCATTCATTGCTCAAGGCTTCCGTAACTGGAAACATGGTCCACAAGCCTTTGAGAAGCATACGAACAGCAAAGCACACAACATTGCAGTGAACACATTCATACACTCAGAAAGGTCGATAAAAGTGCAACTGTCCAACATTTCAAAAACAGCACAAGAGGAGGCAAGTTTAAATTTGTTAAAGGTAGTGATTGCTATTAAATACCTGACCCAACAAGGCTTGCCTCTGAGGGGACACAACCAAGAGGAAGGACATTTCCACCAGCTTCTCCTCTTCATGACAGAGAGTGTTCCTTGTCTGGCAAGCTGGCTCAAACGAAATCACTGCTACACAAGCCCTGTGATTCAAAATTAAATAATGAATTTATTGAGCAACAGCATAATTCGCAAAATTGCACAGGAAATTGCTGCTTTACCAGTCGTGCAATATTCAATAATAATGGATGGGACGCAGGACATCAGTGGTGTTGAGAAAGTGTCTATCTGCATACATTATGTTAACACAGACCTGGAACCAAGAGAGGAGTTTGTTGGCCTTTATGAAGCTTCTTCCACAACTGGTGAGCAAATAGGCAAGATTGCTTCTGATGTCCTCCTCCGTCTAAACCTTCCCTTTTCCAGTCTGCGTGGTCAAACCTACGATGGAGCAGCCAACATGTCTGGGCAACCGCTTGCTACCTTTGTTCATTGTGGCCCCCACTGTGTGAACTTGGTCACACAAGCAGCCTGTTCAGCCGCACCAATAATTCGGGATTCTCTGCAATGGATCCATGAGCTGGGCTGTTTATTTGGCCAGTCAGGCAAATTTAAAACAATTTTTAAGTCTGTGGCAAAATCTACATCTGGCTGCTATACAACACTGAAACCCTTGTGTCCAACTAGATGGACAGTGCGTACACCAGCCATCAATTCTGTCCTCACCCAATATGAAGCTGTCTTGACAGCACTGGAGAAAATGGCATCATCCAGCACACATGACACTGCCTCCAAAGCCAATGGCCTTCGTGAGCGTTTCCAGAAAGGAAACACTGTCCTTGGACTGCTGTTGACACAGGACATCATGATAGGCCTTGAAGGCCTGAACACCTCACTGCAAGGGAGAGAAGCAACAGTCGGAGGCATGCTAAGTGCAGTTGAGTGTGTCAAAAATGGCTTTCAGAACAAAAGATCAGATGTAAGTTTCAGAGAGCTCTACATACAGGCATCTGAGGTGGTAACATCACTGGACCTTGAGGCAATAACAGTACCACATTTAAGAAGGCCTTCTACAAGACATGCTGGCCCAGCTCAGCCCTACATTCCGACTACAGCTGAGGAGTACTATCGTGTGCAGTTCTTCCTAGTTCTTGATACAGTGATGACACAGCTGACACATCGATTTGAACAGGAGGGTCTGCGCAACATTGTCATGCTTGAAAATGTCCTAATCTCTGGACAAGTCAACGACATTGTTGAACTGTACCCAGAGCTGGAATCCCAGTCCCTAAAGGTGCAGATGGCCATGTTTCGTGCAAATTATAAATACCAAAGTTGTACAGAAGTGGTCAATATTTTGAAGAACATGGTACCTGAGGTCCGTAGACTCTTCAAGCAAGTGGAGACTCTGGTCCTCTTACTTATCTAGCGTAGCGTTAGTTCTGGCAGTTCACGTTAGTCAAGCTCGCATCAGCTGACTCTCAGCTGATCCCCATCTACCTATGGGAATACGACACCTATCTAAGCATTCATATATAAGGTCCCTCAGTATTATCAGCAGTTTTCGCATTGCTCAATAGCTAATTACCCTCCTCCATCCCCAACTCCTCCTCTGTCAGTCAGGATTCAGCCTTCTGATTCTCCTTTGAATCAGACTAATTCTAAATGTGTATATTAAATTTTTGAACTTTAATGATATCTGCAATACATTCATGTTGGTTCTGTTCTGTTTACCCTAAGGGGGTTATCGCTGCTCTCCCTGCTCTCATCCATGCTAGGCTGCATGGATGCGCAGGGAGTTCTTGCCCAGAACAGAACCATACCGCCAATCCAAACTGTATGCTAATAGTCAATCATCTTTGACGATAGTGGTCCTGACAGAAATGTAATTAAAAATATTCTTGGTTTAGGATATGCATACTTTATGGTAAGGTATAACAATACCTTGAATGTTCATCTCCACAGAGAGGAGGGCAATTCTCCCACGATGGGGTATCATATGGTGGCTTCTGTCTCCAGCTCTAACAGATGGACCTCTCTCCAACAGTTTATAAACTTCCTCCCTCTCTCTTTCACTTCCTGTCTGGCTCCTAATCATGAGAGCCGAGGGGTGAGGCCAGGGCAGCGGGATAAGAAGCTTAGTGGCAGTGCTTTGGCTCACTTCTGTAGAGGAAATAAAACTACTTTAAGGGGCTCCTGTGCCCTAGAAAGAGCTACTGGGAATAAGAGCGAGCGTAACCGTGTGAACACAAGTAATGGCATTAGGACTCGCATCTTTCCCTTGTTACAGTACATTTAGCAAAGCGGTAGGATTAAGGGAAAAGTATTCTGTCATGAGGAAATTGATGTGTGCCAAACGAGCGACAAAAGCCATTTGTTCTTGAGGTGGTCTATGCGTGTGGGATTATGGAGTGATTAGACGTGAGGCTCCGGCAGCGAGAGCAAGAGTTTGACACCAGAGAATGTTATATATAGACAGAAGTTCTCTGCTCTGCACTGCCTGTCATCGTGAGTGATTCATCCTGTCACAGAGCACAGTGGACAGCAGCATCGTTTCTGTCTTTGTCTCCATAAGGAGAAGATTGCTTAAGACAAATTTCTCCTTATGGAGACAATAAAGGATGAACTGAACTGGTCATTGCTCTGCTAGGAGAACTAGCTGGCATTCGCTAAATATTTTAGCTAATATTTTAACTATTTAAATCGACTCTTTCTTTGACTCATGACTCTTCCACAGTCAGAATCTGAGTCAGAGTCAATGAAAGCTTTATCAGCATGATTGTTTTGCCAAGGATTGTAATATTGACAAAAAAAAAATCAAGGTTGCTACATAGTGGAGATATTATAAATACATTAAAACATGTGGATATTGTCTCTCTCACAGAGACTTTTACATACCCAGCAGGCACACAATGTCATAAGACGTTGATTTTTGGTTCAATTTCGGTTGCGACGTCCGGTGACCAAAATCCAATGTCAATTCAGCGTCTAATGTCAATGTTAATTTGATTGTCCGATACCAACGTCAGCTAACGTTGACATTTGTTGCTTTTAGGTTGTGTAACCAAAATTCAATATTAAGTCAACGTCAAATTGGTGTCAATTACTGACGTCAACCCGATTTTCATTCTCAAACAAAATGCAACATCTGTCCGACGTCATGTCCAGCGTCACCTTAAAGTTATATTTACGTCCTGTGCCTGCTGGGTACATTTCCCAGATTTTTCTTTCATGGTGCAGGTTTGGTACTAGTTTTACACATTAAGAAATAGTGTTTTTGTGAAGAGTCATGCTGGTGTGCACTTACATGAGATTAAGACTCTGCTCAATGGTATTTTAGTTAAAAATGCTCGTAACACTCAATGCATTTTGCTGAAATTACATGTGTTCTTTGGTGATGCAAGGAGCGAAAATTAGACAATGAATCACTCTTATTATTGTGCTCTACCAGCAGAGACAATGAAAAATCAGTACCTAAGAAAATGCCTGTAGAAGACAAAAAAGGAGCGCAAACATCGGTACGGTAGACACGTGGTAAGATTCGATCACTGGAAATCTTGAGTATGATGTCCAAGCTGCTTCTTTTCTTTTTTGTAAGGGAGACCACTCTCAAAAACACACTAGCAGTGTAATTTACTTAAAACTTGTGCTTAACCATGTTGACAGATGGCAGTGCGATGTTTAACACTATTGTGTCGTTGTTACTTACAGAACAGAAATAACAGCAATGCTAATGCTAGCTACAGAACTAGATCTAGGTCTAATTGAAAGGTTATAGAATAAACACTAAAAAAAAAAAAAAAATCATTTTTTTTTGTTTCTGCTGCCCTTTTCCATCTAAGGCCTTGGACTCAATAGACAATTTTCAAATCTTAACTGATTTTAAAACCATGGGAGACCACAGACATGAAGACAATTTTAACTGATTTTTAGATTTATAATCCTCTGAACGCACACACTAGACAATTCGACCAGACTGTGGGACCACACAATTGTTGATTGTAGGAACTATTTCACAGTGACACGAGATCTGACAGAGATTGGAGAGATCAAATGTGACTAGAGAAGAGAAACACATGGAGGACAATCAACATTGTCAGCTGGCTCTCCTGATTATTAAAGGGGTCATCGGATGCCCATTTTCCACAAGTTGATATGATTCTATAGGGTCTTAATGAAAAGTCTGTAACATAGTTTGGTTAAAATTTCTCAATGGTAGTGTAAAAAACGAATTTTTTACCCTGTCAAAAACAGCTCTTTTCAGAGCAAGCCGTTTCGTAGAAAAAAAAAAAACACTGGGTGGATCTTTATCATTATAGGGTGGTTGTGTACACACACTGCCAACACACATTTCAGTTCAAACAACTTGTAAAAGTGCATGTAGCATCCAATGACCCCTTTAAATAATTGTAATGACACCACACAACAGAGCATACATTTTAAACTCATGTCATGTGGTGTAACCATTAAGTAAAAAGTAATAGCTCATTTTCCTTACACCTTGAATACTAATCATAAAAGTGTTTCAATATATTTTTCAAGGTAAAATGTACTTTTACAATTATCATAATTTACATTCATAAAAGTTGATCTTTCAAGGAAATCTTTTCATAAATATCATGAACATAAATTTGTCATTTTAAAAGCATTCCTTGGAATAAAATCAATGTTGTACAGATTTGAGACAAAGGTAATCATGACAGAACTTTCATTCCAGTATGAACTATTCAGACATAGTTTAAAATATTCACCCTTTGACCATCAGTCTGGTCAGTGGGTGTTTTAGTTTATCCTTCAGAAAGGTTTTGACCCATGATGAAAAATTAAATCTGATCCTAAAATAGTCTAGACTCTCCAGCCCACTTAGAGCCTCGCTAAGAATTGCCCTTTAATTTCCTCTTTTCCTCACACAACCTAAAATCCCAGCAAAGAGACATTTTGCTCACTTTTCTCAGAGAGTGATTAACAGCCAAACCTTCCGGTGTCATTGCCACCCTTGTTCTCTGTGGAGCATTTACAGACAAAGAGGTTTTTCAGGAGACTGCTGATAATTAAAAGGTGATAAAGTGTAAAGTATCTTCATCTGTGGGTGAAAACAATGAGTCCCGTGCAGGTGTCCCATTTTTCAAGACTCTCTGATCTGAGACTAGTCACAGACCTCGTCATTGATCTACGCCTCCATCTGTCTACCATCTGTGGAAGCGCGAAATATTGCAAGTCTTTTAAATTACGCATATGGGTGACATCAGTTATGGCAATGGTATTCCGCGGCACTAGTCCTCTGAGAAAGGGCTATGAGAAACAAAACATTGTCAGCATCTGTCGCAACTTGCATGCTCCTAATGACGTTTGTCTCGGTGGAGAATTTTGAAGATGATCTAGGTTTTTCTTTTTTCTCCATAACTCCATAACTAACATGTAGTGAGATAAATGATAAATAATCATTGCAAGGGACAAGTTAGGATTTGCAAAAGGAATACAAAAAAATACATTTTGAAGAATGTGCTGGACACTATTTAATTTACAAGGAATTAGTGCAAAGGCTTTCAGTCTTCAAAAAGGACTCAAAAACAACATATGAAAATGCTCCATATCTTCTTATTCTATACAATAGCTTGATCAGGAAACAGAATATTCATTATTCATTGAAAATCTTTACATTAGGCCTAGCTCTCAATGGCATCCCTTGTGAAAAAAAGAAGTGTGCTTAATTGTATTAAGTGTGCACTTAGTACTGACTAAAAGGCGCTTTCAGATTATATACATTAGCACACTTTGTAATAATGTCAAATTAAAAGTTTTACTTTAAAGTATATTTTAAAACATTTTAATAATATTCTCTTATGATTTAAATAAGTATGCTTACTCTGATGTGTTGACTAACATATTAATGCACATGTAAAGTACTTACTTTAATTTGAACTGTAGTGTGTTATTTGATATTACATTTAAAGTTAATATATATTAAATCTACTGATTGGAACTTCATCATTACTAATGTGTAATTACAAATAAATTTAAATACATGACATACACATTTCAGTAGTGACATTAAAGTACAATTTGGTTTACCATAAATGCTTGTCAGAATTATGACTGCACACTTCAACCATATTTTAAAGACAATAGAATTATTAATGATATATAAAGATATATAATTAAAACCTACCAAACAAAAAAATAACACTCTTACGTTCAACTAATTGCATTTAATACTATAATAAATATATATTTTTAATATATTTAACTATAATACATTTTTATTTAATTGTAAATAACATGCATGCATCAAGTGTCCAAAAGCATTACATTCAGTTTGGAAGTAAGCATATTCTTTTAAAGTATATTTGTTACATTCTAAGTATTCTAAGTATGTTATTCTCTTTCACAAAGGATGTTTAGAAGAGAAGTAATACTGTTGAATCTTTTCAGTCAATGAGTTGATTCTGTTCACAAAAACCTTCACAAAACCAGAAAACGGAACTGATCTGGTCTTCGACTTGGTAAATTCACAGCTGGTAACGGCTCTCTGGAGGGGACATTTTTCATTGAATAATAACTTTCTGTCTGTTCTCACATAAATCATCATATGACTTCACAAGATTCTGAATATAGTGCACAAGTCATATGGACCAATTTAATGATACTTTTGTAATGCTTTGCTTCCTTTTTGAAGTTTGAAAGCCTCAATATTAACAAAGAGTAGAATCTTCAAAATATTTCCTTTTGAGTACTACACAGGAAAGAAAGTCATATCGGTTTGAAACCACATGAGGGTGAGTAAAAAACGATTATATAAATTTATATATACATTTCTGATGAATTATTACTTTAAAAGAAATGTAAAAATACAATCACAATGTGTCTTTTAAATGATGCATATTTTATGGCAATTTTTTATGTCAGTTTTGCGGCATTTGCTTTTTTTAGCTTTAAGAGACAAAACACTGTCATAGAGATAAAAGGCTTTTCATGCCCAAGGGCAGATCCAGACCCTCTTTTGATTTGACAGACAATTTGATGACCCTGAAAACAGTCAAAAATGGTTTTGAACCATAATGCCCTTAAATTGAGGTGAGAAATCTGTTTTGGGTCATTCGTCGTCAGCTGGTTCAACACAGGAACCCAGCACACTGAAGTCCCAAACGCTGCCACCTGCATGCTAACACAGCTAGCAGTGGCACAAAAGCCCACAGTAGCTGACTGCAGCGTGCATCGGTGTTAAGTGTGAGATCTGGGTTCCGCTCGCAAGGCTAACAATTGGCAAAGGGAACCATCCTCCCTGATAAACAAACAGAATCAGCTTTTGTCTGAGGCAGCTGAAGGGACTTATGTCTTTTCAAAGGATCCCTTTTAAAACCGACAAAACAGTTGGAAGATAATTGCATTCTACAAACACCCTCGTTTTGGGGCATTATAACGGGCTGCACAATGGAGGCCTTTTTTAGTACCTTTAGATGCATATGTGCATCTTAATATATCATAGCAGTAGAAAGGGTCCAAAACTACCACTCAGCCCTTGTGAAAAAGTTGTTCACTTGAGCATACTTTTAAAAAGAGTGCTTATTATGGAAATAATATACTTTAAAATAATATACTTAAGTGTGTTTTTGGACACTTAATTGCATGTTGCATGTAATGAAATAAAAATGCATTTTAGTTTAAATGTATATTAAATGCAATTAGCTGAACATACGAGTGTTTTGTTTTTTTGACCTGCTTAAGTAAGATTTAAGTTTCTTTATGCAAGTTCAGAATTATTTATTGTCTTTGAATATGGTTAAAATGTACTGACAATCATGTATGGTAAATTATTTCTATTGAAACTTGTATAGCATGTATTTATAAATATATTTGTAATTACACATTTGTAATGATAAAGATGCATTTTAGTACATTTATATTTATATTTAGTTTGAATAACAATACAGTTAAAGAGATAGTTCACCCAATCACCCTATAGTGTCCTTTTGGAGAGTATCACATACATAAACAACGTATGCAACGTATGTACGCGGATACGTTGTTTATGCTTTGATCTGAACATAAACAAGGTATCCGCGTACATACGTTGCATACGTTGTTTATGTATGTGATACTCTCCAAAATGGTGATGTAGGGTGACGTGGAGGAGACGAATTGTTGAATAAAGTCATTATTTTTGTTTTCTTTGCGCACAAAAAGTATTCTTGTAGCTTCGTAAAGTTACGGTTGAACCCCTGATGTCACATGGATTATTTTACCGATCTCCTTGCTACGTTTCTGAGCCTTGATCGTGTAAGGATCCTTGCTGCCTATAGGAGGGTCAGAGAGCTCTCGGGATTCATCAAAAATATCTTAATTTGTGTTCCGAAGACGAACGAAGGTCTTACAGGTTTGGAACGACATGAGGGTGAGTAATTAATGACAGAATTTACATTTTTGGGTGAACTATCCCTTTAAAATTATAATCAAGTACTTTATGTGTGTGTTAGTCAACCTCAAAATAAGAGTACTTTAAAGCATGACAGTAGATTGTTAAAACATAATGATTTAAAATGCATTTAAAAAAAAAAATAAAACTTTTAATTTGACATTATTACAAAGTGCACTTTTTAAAAGTTTACTTAAGCATGTTAAGAAACAATCACAAAAGTGAACTCTCTTTATGTACACTTTTATGTCATTAATAGTATATCCTATTATCTGCAAGTACAAAGCTATACTTTTAAGATTTTAATTACACTACTAGCGCATTTAAGCACACTTCTTCTTCACAAGAGAGTATAAACTGGCTTTGGTGAGTACAGTATTCAGTTTCAATCTAGATTTCTAGAATTCTATTTTGTTAATGATGATGATTATTATATTGCATAATGATATGGTTAGTTATATTTCCCTAATTTTTGTTTCTCAGGCGTGTGTTATAACCTCTGAATACTACCTCAGGCATTTGCCTAAAGTTTAACTTTTTTCCAGAACTCCAGTGACGTAATATTCCTCACATTACGCGACCAAAACAATAGGAACAAACTCACAATGTGTGAAAGAATGGCTCATCTTTTATAGTGCTGTGAGTGACTCAACCTGCAGCAGAAAAAAAACAAAACAACAACAAAAAAACCCTCAATATTGCCATTGGCTTAGAAACAAAAAGAAAGCAGTACAGAAAATACAGTTTCATGGTCGGTAAGAAATAATTAAGGCCATTAAACATTTTCACTTCATTCAGTAGCTAAAAGTTTATCTGCCAATAGATGAAGTAGCTAGTGCATATCTCAGTGTACTCAATGACATCATGGGAGTCTGCAGAGCGTGGATGAGTAATTAGTGTGTTCGGTGTATAATTGTGTGGTTGAGGATAGTAGATGAGCACATACAGACCTCCCTGCTAATCTAGTGGTGCTAATTCACGACGGCTGCTATGTAATCAAGTTGCTCCCACGTGGGTATGCTAAATCTAGCCCTTAATCATTGCCCTTAATAAAGGATGGGAATTCGATTAACTACATCAATGATTGCAATGTCGTTGAATGACATAAAAAATGAAAGCTAACTAACTGGAAAGTTCATTTAGGATACAAACACCAATGCTGTGGATTAGTGATTGAGAGGAAAATATATATGAAATAAGACATAAGAGAGAAAATTATAAAGAGGTAGAAAGAGTTAAAGTGAAAGAATTGAAATAGTGTCTACATGACAAGATAGTTAACCTTGAAATATATTAATATATTAACAAACGATTAACTGTGACGTTTGTCTCAATAAACTCCAAATTTGCTGCTTATTAATAGTTAGTAAGGTAAAGTTAAGGTAAATTTAAGGTATGGGGTAGGATTAGTGATGTAGAATATGGTCATGCAGAATATGTGCTTTATAAGTACTAAAAAACAGCCAATATGTGTTTAATAGGCATGCTAATAAGCAACTAGTTAATAGTGATAATTGGTCCCTATATTAAAGTGTTACCACATCATCAAATAAAGTGATTTGAAACAAGTCTGTTGTTCTTACTAGAGAGAGAGAAAAAAAATGGTTCTGTAATCTAACAACATTTAGTGAGGTTAATGTTTAAACAGCCATCAAAACTAAATTTTGCAATCTGCAGCGTGCCTACATTGCGTCTACCTAATAATTAAACTACTGTCCAAACATTAGCAGTCTAAAATAACCAACTTTTCTTGTTTTAATAAATTGTAAAATGTAATTTACTTTTGTGATATTAAAGCTGTGTTTACAGCAGCCTTTACTTCAGTCTTCACTGTCACATGATCCTTCACGATCATTCTTATATGTTGATTTAGTGATCAAAAATTGTGTTATTATCAATGTTGAAAACAGCTTTGCTGCTTAAAATTCTAGTGGAAACATGATAGATTTTTTTTTTCAATGATGATTCTATGATGAATGGGATTCTGTGGTTGAATAAAAAGCTCTAAAGAATTTTTAGAAACAGAAACCTTCTGTAACATTATAAATGTCTTCTCACTGTCACCTTTCATCCATTGAACGCATCCTTGCTAAATAAAAGTATTAATTTCTTTTGAACATTTGAAGAATAGTCAAACAATGCAATAATAATTATACAAGCGATGGAATCATAAAGTGGTATGTGATTTTTCCTGTGGTAGCAGCAGTGTTGTAAGAATACCTGAGGTAACAATTATTGTTATAGTAATTTGCTGATACAGTATAGTATGAAGAAATACTAATAAAACTATGTATTATACATATATTGATAAAGATGCCAAGTACTGGGAGTAATGCAAATGTTTCTGTAGTTACTGCATTTAGCCTCAGTTCAACATTCTAGTGTTTCTCTTCGAAGTGGAAGGTGTCAGGGAATTGAGGAGCCTGACAGCCATATTTTGGAAATTCTCCAGATATTGTGTATATGATAACATTTCTGAGTAACTCATACTGAAAAATAAATACAGTTACAGCAGTTACCTGAACTTCTATGAATATAATTGCACTTTAATCCGCTTCCTTAAATACCAATTACTATTTTGCATCCCGTTTGCTGCGAGAAGCACAACAATGATCTGCCAGAAACTCTGGATTTGGAGAAGGATCACTGTTTAGTACAAACTCATTTCTAACTAGTTAATTCAGTAAGATCACAAAATAAACCCAAACAACCCTGGTTTATTAAAAATGTAGGATGTTTTGAACACAGGCTCTATGATCATGTTACTTATTTCTCTTATCCCTCTAAAAATGTAACATCCAAAACAGCTATAGAACTTAATTTATTGTGTTGCTTTTGCAATGTCATAATTGGCAATTTTCATATATTTCAGATAATATAATTCAGACATCATAAAAAACAGAGAAAATCAATATATATTAACTATATAACACAGCAGTCAAATCTGGCTTAGGCTGGCATACATCCTAGCCTTTTTTTTTTTTTTTCAGTCTATCCTAAATGACTGGCAAGAGTTCTGTGTGATTGGCCCCAGTCGAAGCAGACCCCCGAGGCATGGCAGTCATGCGGTGATGAAAAAGTCAGGCTGGGATTGATAGGAGTTTACCCGACATGAAAGCCCCTCGCTCTGCCCTTACCCAAACCCATTTCCCCACACTGAGCCTTCACCACATGTTCAAAAGGAGATGACAACCTGCCTGCTCAGCATGCCAGTCTCACTGTAGAGCAACAGCTGGGCCACCCGGCTCAGCGGAAAGCACACACTTCAATAGCTGCTCCTACCTCATGCTGAGTTTAATATACCACTTTATCATGCAGCCTACACCTTTGAATGATGGGACACTTTAGCAAGGTGTTTAGAAATGCGGTAGGATTTTGGAAGTTGAGGGAAATGTGGAATATGTTGCTTTTTGGTTAGTTCCTCATCTGTGTTTTCAGCCTGGTAAATATAAAGGAATAGTTCACCCAAAAATGTAAATTCTGTCATTAATTACTCACCCTCGTGTCGTTCCAAACCTGTAAGACTTTCGTTCATCTTCGAAACACAAATGAAGATATTTTTGATTAAATCCGAGAGATTTCTGAACCTCCCATAGACAGCAACGTAACTGACACATTCAAGGTCCAGAAATAAAGTTGAATAAAGTCATTGGGCCCTATTTTAATGATCTAAGCGCATGGTCTAAAGCGCACGACGCAGGTGCACTCAGGGCGTGTCCGAATTCACTTTTGCTAGTTTAACGACGGGAAAACGGTCTGCGCGCCCAGCCGCATAGTCTAAACGGGTTGTCCCTATTCTCTTAATGAGTAATGGGTGTTTTTTGGGCGTAACGTGCAATTAACCAAACAGAGTCTCATCTCCCATCCCCTTTAAAGGCAGAGTAAGTGATTTCTGGTAGCCAATGTTGATATTTGAAATCACCAAAACAAACACGCCCCTACCCCAAAAGGGTCTTGCCCCTATTTTGATAGCTCCGCCCCACACATACGTACGCAACCCAGGCAACGATTAGTTCTGTGAAACAAAGCAACTAATGTCCGTCCCATGCACTGAAAGCTCTCTCCTCCACATCACGAGTAGACACGCCCCTTATTGCTGATTGGCTACAAGTTTGTTTTGCGATTCGGCCCGAATCAGTTTTCTAAAGTGTTTTTGAAAAATCACATACCCTGCCTTTAAAAGCCAGTTGCGCTCGCGCCATGGCGGGTTTTCTATTTACATGGCGGAATGTAATTTTTCATATTTAAAAATGTTTGTGTGCTGTTGCGCGTCCCTGTGTGTGTAATAAGCAAAGTGTACGCGCGTTGTGGACCCGCCTATAGGCGCATATTACTAAAGCACTCTTTAAATAACAAAAAAATACTGCGCCATTGACTTTAGACCAGGTTTTATTTGGTCAGTGGCGCAGTCTATTTCAGATGCCTCAAAATGTCAACATGCCAACAATGTGCCTGAACACACCTCGTTTTCAAACCAGCACACCCATGGGCACACCCATGGGCGCACAAATGAGCGCTAATGCATTTGCTATTTAAACAACGATGCCTCAGGATATGAAAATTATAACTTCGTCGATCTGAGGCTGAGACTAACATATAAGAGGTCATTGTACTATAAAGCATCCTGTAAGTTTCAGATCTCAAAACTTTGTCTTTAGTCTAAAAACAGCTTATATTGAAGGAAGTCTGCCAAAATGACAGCTTTTGGAATGTTCGGTAACGCTTTAGATTACAACCCGCAAAGAACTATGTAAGTATACTGAATTTACGGTGTACGTTTCTGTAATTATAGTGTACCTATAAAGAACATACGTGTAGGTATAAGGGAACAATGTGTTACGTTTGGGTAATAAGGGGGTAACAACCAGATATGCAACCTGCAAAGAATTGCGTAAGTAAACTGAAGTTACAGTGTAACTTTTTTGTAATTATAGTGTACCTATTCAGTACCTCCATAGGTATAGTTGTGCACCCGCCTATAGGCGCATATTACTAACGCGCTCTTTAAATAACAAAGATAAAATATTGCGCCAGACTTTAGACCAGGTTTGAGTTGGTCTATGGCGCAGTCTATTTTCAGTTCCTCAAAAAAACTATTTTTTAGACCAGCACGCCCATGGACGCACAAATGGGTGCAAATGCATTTGCTATTTAAACAACGCGGCGCAGGACGGGAAAATGAGAACTGCGTCGGGCTAAAACTAGCAAAAACACTTGAGCCGCGCCTTGCGCCGGGTGTATTGGCCCATTGTTTTTGCTTTCTTTGCGCACAAAAAGTATTCTTGTAGCTTCATAAAATTACGGTTGAACCACTGATGTCACATATTGGTGTCTTTACTACCTTTCTGGGCCTTGAATGTGAGAGTTGCGTTGCTGTCTAAGCAGGGTCGGATTTCATCAAAAATATCTTAATTTGTGTTCCGCAGATGAGCGTCTTATGGGTCTTAAAGGTCTTATGGGTTTGGAATGACATGAGGGTGAGCAATTAATAACAGAATTTACATTTTTGGGTGAAGTATCCCTTTAAGCTGTCAATGATTTGATTCACAGTATGCAAACATGATGGATTTTTATCATCTTTACTTACAATCAAACCCCACTGAAGATCATTAAGGATGTCCAGTGTAACGGATTCCGACACCATTTGGGTAAATCTGTCAATACAGACAGGAAAAGCACCATTGACTCATAAAATATTCATTGCTATAGCACTCTTTGCAGGTTATGTAAGGACATCCATTTGTTTGTAAAAAAGAGAAACAGACACAGGCAATGGTAATGCAACATCACTGAGAAGCTGACACTGTCATCGCGGACATGAAAAATACAAAACGTTTGTGGTATAAACGCAAATCAGTTTGTCGTTCTTACACCAAACCCTTGGCCCTCAGCTCTTTGACGGCTTATTGCTCGCAGGAACACTGGAGTCATAATGAAGTCAGTGTCAGGCAAGGCAGGGTGGGAGTTTTGCCTAAGCCACCAAACAAGAGTGCTAATTAAAGTTACTGTCAGTTTCCTTCAAGCACTTTCTGGTTTGGAACCGGAGAGGCTTCTCAATGAAAACAGAGCGGCGGCTAATTCTTACACATCCTGACAGCTAATTATAAATAAAATATCATGTTCAAAGAGTACTAATAACGAGATTTGAATATCTTTATATTCAAAGCCAAATTAGTAATGACCTTTATGCTAAGTGGAGAGAAATTAGCCATTTCTGCTGAGGGAAAAATTATGTTATGCATATTTGAGATGGTTTGACTTATGAGAGCTAAAGAACATGCTGTAGTCGGTTAAATGAAACAACAACCTTACCAAACTTAAAGCTATTCTTCATGATATTCATGTCATTCTGAGATAGTATGACTTTCTTTCTTCTGTGGAACAAAACAATATTCTTAATTACTGACTGTTGAAGAACTTACTGCATGGTCTTTTCCATCTAATAAAATGTAATGAAATGAAATCATCATAAAGTATTATAAAAGTAGTATAAATGACTTGTGTGCTGAAGCCATATTGATTAGAACAATACTTTTTATTCTTGTGTGTCTCCATGCACATCTAATGTTGTATTTGACTGATTTTTTTTTTTTCTCAAAAAATCTAGTTACAGAAAACTTGAAATATAGTGTGCACACATACTGTGCCCTACTTTCAGTGGTGTAATGTAACGAAGTAATAATACTTCGTTACAGTACTTAAGTATTTTTTGGGAGTATCTGTACTTTACACGAGTTTTTATATTTCAGCCAACTTTTACTTTTACTCCACTACAGTTCCTAATTAAAATGTATACTTTTACTCCGATACATTTCCCCGAAGCATATTCGTTACTTACTACAAAATAGTCAGAAGACAGAAGAACACGGACTGCAAGCAAGCAGGTTTGACGAATCAGTGGTCTGGAGTCTGCAAGTTAGACTCCTAAAAACACCTTTGCTCACGTGCAAACAAGTGCGCGCAAAACCGCGGATGATTTCATTTTCCACTCAAGTCGAGGCTGGGGTGTATGATATACAGTATATCTTCTTCTGCAATAATATGCTAAGTGTTGTTGTAAGGATGTGCGATCTGAAGTAGGCTATATCACCAAATCACACACACAAAGTGCACGCACGTTGATTTATTAGCCTATTAAAGTTAATTTAATAAATTTAATTTAATTTAAATTTAATTTAATAAAGTTATTAGTGCTGATATCGCGTTTGGTCTCGTTCTGTATCGCGTATCTTGTCAGTGTCTGCACTTGCTTGGCCATTTGTTGCGGAGAAAATAAGGAAAGTGTGTTCAAGCGCCAGCAGAAAACAGTGTAAAGAAATAGTCTTTGAGAGAAGCAGTCTTTTATTCTAAACGGTGACTTCAACTTCTACCAAAGTAATTTTCTGGTAAGATATCTGTACTTTTACTTGAGTATGGCTTTCAGGTACTTTATACACCACTGCCTACTTTTATGCTGCTTTTTCCCATTTTGTGAGTTTATTCAGTTGTAATATTATTAATGCTTCTTTTAAACTAATAATAAGAAAATTTACTTTCAGTTTAAAAAATATTCTTCAATAGTTGGCTTATACTGATAAGTATACAGAAAAGTATATTTGGGATATAGTTGTACTTTTACTTTCTGTATTTTTTCTTTTTTTACATATAAACTTACTCAAATTCATAGTAAAGTCAACTTTGGGATGGAATAGTTTACAATAAATAGTACATTGGTGAAACTGAACCTGATCTTTTTTTACACAGTGCTATTAACCCACAAAGAAACAGATAAATACTTGACTGATTTTGTTGACAACACTTAAAGTACAATTAAAATTCATCACACTTTTATGAACTAAATGTGGGAGAATTTAAAACTATTGAACTGTAACTATTGAAATAAAACCCTTACAAGTACAGTATTATTACAAGTACATTGATTTATTTTGTCTTGTTTAAGAACAGCCTTTAGTTTTATATAGAATAATCAGTTAAAGAGGTTTGGAACGACAAAAGGGGAAGCGTATAATGACTAAACTTCAATTTTGGGTGAACTTTTCTTTAATGTAAGTTGACATGTTAAAGGGGTCATAGGATGCCCATTTTCCACAAGTTGATATGATTCTTTAGGGTCTTAATGAAAAGTCTGTAACATAGTTTGGTTAAAATTTCTCAATGGTAGTGTAAAAAACACCTTTTTTACCCTGTCTAAAACAGCTCTTTTTTAGATCAAGCCGTTTTTGTAGCATTTTCCTTTAAATGTTAATGAGCTCTGCTGACCCCGCCCCTCTCTTCCGAGCTGCTCTCAGAGAGACTGTTTACTTTAGGCGCATTCATCGTGAAACTTGCTAATTAGCACATTATTAGGAAAGGCGATTTGCAAAGATTCATTACAAAACATTATACTCACTTCTTCTGTAGATAAGGCTGGATCATGAATGATTCGCGCGAACATAGACACATTTAGGTAGATCGGGGGCGCATTCCCTTCAGAAACAATGTAATCCACTGCGAGTTCAGCGGCTCATATGTCGGGAGTAAATGACGACTGCTGTTCATTATTACATCCAACAACAGAACACCTCAATCGCTTAGGAGTCATTCTTGTCTACATCTGCTCCAGTGGTGAAACAATGGTGGACTGATGACAGCTCACTCAGGGCGGGTCTAAGGTAAGACACCAGTCCAGTCTGTGCTGGAACGCTACTGTCAATCAAACAATCATGGGAGGGGCCTGTCTGAAATCGGCTCGATTTGAGAAAGGGGAAAACATTTAACCAGATTTAAAAAAAAAAACACTGGGTGGATTTTTATCATTATAGGGTGGTTGTGTACACACACTGCCAACACACATTTCATTTCAAACAACTTGTAAAAGTGCATGTAGCATCCTATGACCCCTTTAATGAAGCTTTCTAAGTCTCATTTGCGTCCTGTGACAATGACCAGCAGTTATAGCCTTAAAATCAGCCGAATGCAATAGTCAAGGTGAATATACAGTGATATCTCTTTCTATTTCTATCTCCACACTGTTTCAAACTGACAGATGTTCTTTCTGATGACAGCTGATGTCAGTTGTGACAGATCTACGCACAACAGAGGTGTCACAACCTTGCGGCTCCTCGTGAGCTACAAGTGTCCCAGACAGATGCCACCATGCACTTATCATTTCCCCTGACCTGGAGCTCATTAATAAGATGGTGCTGTTACAGCGGCGCGATCCGATGTTAACTGTGTGGGAGAATAGGATACTGATGGAGAACGATGGGAAGTGAAGACTGCATCACGACAACTTTGACTGCCGTGAGAGCGGACTAAAGAAGTTTGAATCTGTAGGGTCTGATTGCTGGCACAGCAAGTAATCATGTTGAAGTGGAACCGCTTGAGTCTCTGGGGCATTTCTGTTCTTCATTTGATCTTCCTATGGTTTGTAAGGTTCCCTGCTAATTTTAACGCATCACCAACATCATCCATTTTTAAAAATACTTTCTTGGTTACTGGATACTTTGGTTACCTGTGAGTGTGGTCCAAGTGACTTACGGTAGATGACAATGAAGACAGCTTTGAAACAACAAGAGCAATTTGCCATATTTTACCTCATTCATGAACAGTTAGGTTAGATTAGTTACTTGATTTTTGGACAAAAAGACAAATCAAGAAAGTTTTTTTCCCCTGTGTTGGAATAACCCTACACATCTGAACATATAGATATAACTGAATAAATGATATCTTGATATTTTTCAGCCTATTTCAATATTAATGAATTTGCTGTGAAAGGTCTTGAGTGATTTTTCAGTCAGAGGAACCATGATTTTGAACTTTTCAATTAGCTCAATTAGCTTAAAATAATTAATGCAAAAAGGAAAATACAGGAAGAAATCTTAGAAAAAGAAAGAAAGAAAGAAAGAAAGAAAAGGTGTTGAGCTAGTGCTGTTTTTCATTAAATGTATAAGGCATATTCATTTAATTTTTCCTATGCTCCAATTTGACAAGCAACATTCATTCGTTCGTTCATTCATTCATTCATTCATTTCATTCATTCTAATATCTTCTTTTATGTTCCACATTTACAAAATATCTTCTTTTATGTTCCACAGAAGAAAGAAAATCATACAGTTTTGGAATCACATGAGAATGAGTAAATGGTGACAGATTTCCTGTGAAATATGAAGGACATACAGTACAGTTCCCCAGTCTAAATATATCCAACAAAGTCTGTTTATACTGTATGGATAAGGCTCTCACGTAACCTTTTTCCTTTCACATTGAATCGTTTTGTGTCCTTTTATGGCTGAACTTTGATGTTTGTGATCTGCGCTCTAAAAAGTGGCATATTTCATAACATGGTGCCCTTCAAGGCTATTGTGCTGGATAAACATTCAAGGTGGTGAGCGGGGTACAAAAAGAACAAGTCTACTGGCATAGTCTTTAGCAAATTTCATCAACAGATAAATTTGGCATTAAAATAGCCCCAATATTCACAATGTTACTTAATTTTACATCACCAATAAAGTCATATTAATGTGAAATTTTAAATATATCGCCCCGTCCTAAATGTAGTTCTAGTGGACTGACTGTGAGGAAAACAAAGTAAACTTAACAATACAGATAATGATTACAAAGGTCAGCAGACGTTGTCTTATTAGCCATATGAAGCAAAAGAAACAATAAAAAAATAAATAAAAGGGACGCCAGATAAGCTAACCCAATTACCGCTTGTTTCTGCATTCACTTTGACAAGTTTGGCGCAGACCATGTGCAAGCTAATAAATAAAAGGGACGCCAGATAAGCTAACCCAATTACCGCTTGTTTCTGCATTCACTTTGACAAGTTTGGCGCAGACCATGTGCAAGCTAATTAAAAGTTCAGTGGAGAGTGTTTTGGACTGGACTCCTGCATTCAAACAATTCCCTGTAAAACAAAATACACACACACACACACACACACACACAAAAAAGAAGAAAAAAACAGCTTTGCTTGATAATTAACAACCAAGTATCTACAGCACACATTATTTTTACATTTTATTTATTATTTTTAATATTAGCAAATCATTTGACTGCCACAAATTGGCATTGCTAAAACCAGGGGCGGATTTCGTAAATTGGGGGCCCCAGGCAAAATATAGGAATGGGGCCCTATACATTTTCACACATTTTCCTAGATCAACCTTGAGGTTCCTTTTTTGTTGTGATGCTTGCTGCTGCACAATGGTGCCCCATAGTTGTGTCCAATGTTTCTCCATTTTGCATGTTCATGTTTACAATGGCTTTCTTTCATGTTGTAGACCACGAAATAGCAACTGATTTACAGTGGAGATACAGGTTTTCACAAAAACAAAATAAATCAGATAGATCAAATGATAAACCTCACAATTGAGCGTTTAAACCAGGGGTGAGTCAGAAATATAAATTATTATATTCATTTAAAACGGGGTTATGTGGGTGGATTGTCGCATTGAACAAAAACTACAGACTGGATTATTGAAAATGAACATTCATTCTCTGCCAGTAGGAGGCGCTTTTGGAACGTCAGAAATATAGAATGAGAAAAGTGTGAAAAAATATAGCCTATATTGATGAGGAAAGTCCACTGATGAGTTACCAGCGTAAGCCTGTGTGCAAAGGCTGTCTAATTCTAAACTTTAAAATACATTTATTTTTAGTTATTTTAACTACAAATTTAAATAAAACTGAAAAAAAAGAATGAAAAGGCAATTATGCATTTACACACCTAAGGATTATATCAACCAAAAAAGTAACTGCGTATATGTGTCCTCTACTTTGTTCCTTCTCATAAATAAGTAAGCGGCATTTAAAACAATTATAAACATATAATACACACTGTTTCTCAATATTTAATTACAGCTTCAGATGCATAATATTTTCATCTCCTTCAAGCAGGATACACAAAAAGCACATTTATTTCGGATGGTTGTCGTGGTAATAAACACCGTAAACAGCAACCGTTTGCGTGTCAGCACTTAATGCGCATCTCCTATATGAAAAGCATTTTAGGGGGCCCTTGACTTTTGGGGGCCCAAGGCGGTCGCCTACCTTTGCCTAATGGGTAAGTCCGCCCCTGGCTAAAACATCAAACAATGTCTCTCTCATTTATTTATTTTATTGTTGTTTCTCATTTTATAGGTTGATCCTTGCCACAAAGGATGGTTTGGAAGGCCTCACAGGCATATGTTCCCAGCTCATGTTTACTAGCTCACAAGCAATCAGGTTCAGGCGTAGTGCTATCAACTCTGACTGATGGATTACTGATGTCAGCCCTCTATAGAGCCATCCATCCTCTGAGGGTGGAAGCGGGTGAACTGTAGTTGGTTGAAGGCCGAGGAGACCACAACCACAGGCTATCAGTCTCACAGCAGGCATGTCAGGACAATCTGAAGCAGACATGTGAGGAAGAACAGCCTTGTTCTCAGGACCCTGTCGGTCACAGTGGAGTCAGTCAAGAGGCTAGTGGGTAATTTGGAGTGAGAGTCAACTGTCACAGGTACATTACAATCCAGACAACATGGCAGTTCATGTAAGCATGTGTCTTATTTCAGTCTTTTTGGCTTCTTTACAAGTGAATTCTGTTTTATGTATTCTGTTTGTACTTAGCAGTGATTAACCACACTAACTACCTCACCATCTGTGACATACTACAAAGATACAAACTGTACGCTTCAAAATTTACTTACAACAAACAATACACTTGACAGCATTGTGACAGAAAAAAAAAACATTATTAAGGGTGCAGTATGTAATATCTACAGCTAGCTGTTGAAGTGGGTAAATTCAAAATACTGAAGAGCATTATTTCTTCCATCCTTTTATCCTCTTCCTCAGACTCGACACTCACGCGGGTTGCCAGATTGAGGATGTGCAACAGGAATGAGCACAACTGACAATGGAAAATGACAAGCCTTAAACTGTAATTTGATTAGTTGATTTATCCTTGTTTTAATATTTCTCTAGTCATGGAGCTTTTTAGATGAATGCCGTACTACAAAGATACAAACTGTACGCTTCAAAATTTACTTACAACAAACAATACACTTGACAGCATTGTGACAGAAAAAAAAAACATTATTAAGGGTGCAGTATGTAATATCTACAGCTAGCTGTTGAAGTGGGTAAATTCAAAATACTGAAGAGCATTATTTCTTCCATCCTTTTATCCTCTTCCTCAGACTCGACACTCACGCGGGTTGCCATATTGAGGATGTGCAACAGGAATGAGCACAACTGACAATGGAAAATGACAAGCCTTAAACTGTAATTTGATTAGTTGATTTATCCTTGTTTAATATTTCTCTAGTCATGGAGCTTTTTAGATGAATGCCGAGGCTTTATAGTTCAAGCAGAATCTGTAATTTCTGACCCAGTTCATTTGCTGGCTTCAGTGGCTGCAATACGCTGTGTTTTCTGCTAACTGGCAACCAGGGGTGTCAAAATCCTATTGGGTAAACTAGAAATGGGCGGAATCACACAGACCAAAACAAAACCAGACATTCTGACACAGAACATGCATAAAATAACTGGTTGTAGCACTGTTTTTCTGAGAAATATGTATGTGGACTTGCTTCCTAAATATCAGCAAACATATGATGGTATTTTATGCATTAGTACAGTCAAATAAATAAATAAATAACACCGCCTTTAAATATTACTTGAATAATTACACAGCTAAACATTAGAAAAAGTTACTTTAGATTTTTGTTTTTAAATCTTCTATTGAAATGTTAATAATATTAATTACTGGTTTATAGTGAGACAAACCAACTAACACAACAAAAAATGGTATTGAGGACAAACCTATGAAAGGATTTTCTATAAAAATATTCCCAAACATGATATTTCCTCCCAGCAACATGGAAAAAAAACAAAAAAACAGGGACAAAGAAGCAAAGAAGTGAAATTATTCAAAATTCACTTAATTGTGACATTTTAATTAATGAAAAGATTTCACTTTATGTTCAAAGACCACTTTAGATATTCTACTACTGTCAGTTTTCAGTTACATGTCAACCAACTCAATAATCTGCAACTACATGTCAACTAACTCTCATTACTGTACACTGTTACGTAGCTTTGGTTAATGGTTGGGGTAAAGGTTAGTAAAATAAGTTGACACATACTTCCAAAGTTATTCATAGAATGTCTGCTGGGGGACAATTAAAATAAAGTGTTAGCAGATACAGTAGCAGACTACTACTCTAATGACGGGTAGTTGACATGTAGTTGCAAATTTACTTATAGTTAGCTGAATGTCTAAAGTGGACTATCACAATAAAGTGTTACCAAAGAAAAATCATCATCATCGTCATTTTTTAAATGCCAGTTTAATATTTTATCCAGCATGAATAACCCTGTGATGCGTCAAATTAAACAAGAACTGCCAAAAAGCCACACCAGGTTGAGACTACTGCAATTTTACAAAACATTATCAGTCAACAGGATATTAAAGTTGTATTCTTTCACAAACACACTGTATGGAAGAAAAGCCAATTACTGTAAATGTATTCCACTTGGCAGATGCTCTAAAGGCTAAACCTAAACCTTTAGAAAATGCTGGGAAATGTGGCTGTTTATTGTTACAGTGTTTAAAAAAAAACCTACTTGACTCTATGCCAACACACCTGCCAATATTTGTTAGTGTGCGGTTTTATATGAGAGCTCTGAGAAATGCTCGCAGGGGTGGGAGCCGAAATAATGAAGGTTTTAATGTCCTCTCTCTGATCATCGTGATCAATGGCTGCCCTCCAGCAACCTCACAGCATTATCCGTGAATTAAAGATTATTGTCTCATTTTTTAAAATCCAGTCTATTTCCATGGTGCCAAAAGCTTTTATTTTCCCATGGTTGCCTTTTTTTCCACACTGGCCCTCATTCATTAGAGGAAAATAACATCTTTAGACTGGTTTTGCTTCAAATGCAAAAATTACAATAATCAGCCACTAATTTATGCAAGTAATTAAGTCGAATTTATATGCAAACCTTCATGTATCTTATATGAGATGCTAATAGAGTGGATGCTTAGCAGATTAAACGCCCAGCAAGACACTATGGTCCCATGGTGTTTGTGATAATGGATTAAGATACACCACGCAGATGAGATCTTGTGTTCTTCTCTCTCACTTTCCCTCAATCAGTGTTGCCTCATATCCAAGAATCTTATAGAATACTGTATACAAGTATTTATTATTATTAGTTGAACATTTAAGCTATACACAAAGTATGAATAAATATTACAATTATGAATGTGCAATGTCTAATGTGTAATATGTTTAATGCAGTGTAATTCATAAATTTTAAGTGAGGCTTGAGTGTCCAAATGCTTTTTGTGTGCACCAATATGATGCTTTTATGACAAATTTGGAACCACTTTTGACTCCATAAAATCGTCCAATAGGATTTTTATTTTTTTATTATTATTATTATTTTTTAACGTGAGCAGTATATCTATCTAATTTGCCTGTTCTAGTGTTTTTAAAGGGGTCATATGATGTTGCTAAAAAGAACATTATTTTGTGTATTTGGTGTAATGAAATGTGTTTATGCGGTTTAAGGTTCAAAAAACAAATTATTTTCCACATACTGTACATTATTGTTTCTCCTCTATGCCCCGCCTTTCTGAAACACGGCGATTTTTACAATGCTCATCGGTCTAAAATGCGAGGTGTGCTCTGATTGGCCAGCTATCCAGTGTGTTGTGATTGGCCAAATACCTCAAGTGTGGGATGGAAATGTTACGCCCCTTACCATACAGTGATGCTCTGTCCCGGCGCGACGAGACAAAACCAATAAAACCAATTATAAATGAGGCATTTGTTGCATCCAGTGGGGACATAATTACGGATTATAATGACTTATACTGTCTTTTTACGCACTGCGTTGCATCGTGCCGCGTAAACATAAAACCATGTCTGAATTTGTGATC
>NW_015626034.1:1254365-1268537 GCF_001515625.1 Sinocyclocheilus rhinocerous | reverse complement strand
CCATTATAAACGAGGCATTTGTTGCATCCAGTGGGGACATAATTACGGATTATAATGACTTATACTGTCTTTTTACGCGTTGCGTTGCATCGCACCGTGTAAACATAAAACCATGTCTGCATTTGTGATCGGAGAAATGACAAACAACAATGGCTACTTTACACTGCTCAAAACTCGCGTTTGAATCGTCAGTGGCAAATTCTTTAAATATGAAAACGTATCCTCTGCCGCTTTAAATTCTCGAGCTAGATGGATTCGATTGGGTGTCAATGTTTGCATCGTTCATCAGCTGGAAAAAAAATTGTTCTGAAAGTGATTCCAATGATATCGTTTCTCTGTTGTAAAGTACAGATACTCAAAAAGTGTACTTAAGTACAATACTCAAGTAAATGTACTTAGTTACTGTCCGCCTCTGCTTAAGTGTGGTTGTCAGTCACCGCACTGGTGTGGATACTGTACTTCGGATTCACAGATTCTAGCCTACGTCTTGGAATATATGAGCCAAATTAGAATTTTCACCGGATATTGTCATCTGAACAAGTAACAAGTCTGCCACTTTTGTTCTGACTAACTGAAGAAAAAAAAACATTACAATAAATCGCGCTACCAAAGGTGATTAAATTCAACAATCGGTTAGCTCATCACATCAAACTGTGCAAATTATTATTATTGTTATACATTGCTCAAATGGTTAATGTAAACAACATCAGCATTGCGTGACTATGTGTATGAAGTGTGTAGCTATTAGCATGCCGATTTCAATTTCAGTACAGTCTAACCTCTAATTGTCATACCATTCTAATTTCATATAAATAAATTCTTTTAACCCAAAAAGCTAATTATTCTTCCTTAGAACTGGTTCTCTTTAAAATAAAAAACTTGTGTAATCCCATGTAATGTTAGTTTATCTGTAATCAGATGCACATCTAATTTCAGTCACACGTGTTTCATAAACACATAATCCTTTCTGGAATTACAATCCGCCATTAAAATGATGAATTGAATTATTCCAGCTGCTTTAAGGCTATTAATGATCCACCACATGCAGCATCCTCACATGCGATATAGCCTACTTGCTGGGACAACTTCTTTATGTTTACAGATGTAAGGTAATGACGCAGTGGCATGCTCGATTTTCCCATGAAAACCTTCCAGTACCACTCAAATTAGAAAACATAATTATAAACTTACCGTTGTGAATCGAGCTTTAACATTGTTACTGGAGGAATAATGCTCAAATACTTAATCCTTGTTTGAATCGACATGAAATCAACATGAAAAAAATGTTTGGTGTAGCATTTAATTTGAAACTGTTTTCATTCAGAAATTACTAGTAAATGTCACAAACAATTACTAAGAAATGGAATGGCAAGTAACCTGTTGTAATAAACCTGACATTTTTAAGTAGAAAACTGAAATAGTATTTTCTTGTAAAACACTCCAATGATATTATTATTTTTTTTTTTCACATTCAATCATGTACAGCTAATATAAAAAAAAAAAAAAAAAATTTTTTTTTTGTTGCATTGGGTGATATACCTTTTACCATTTTTATCCATGATTGTCCATGATCATCCATTGCCTGTTATTGATTCACCTTTTTTCATTTTTTACCATTTTTATCCACGATTGTCTTGTCGTTTTCTCTTTTTTTGCTTATTTAAAGTGCTTCATTTTGCCGTATACTACAATAACAAATCAACTGCCGCCCACTTGACCTGGCATGAGGTTCTGTCAACAGCCAGAAGGCTTTAAATGCAGCCTTTCAAAAACAACAAGCCAACACAACCAGACGTGTGTGTGTGTGTGTGTGTGTGTGTACCACACTGTAATGATACGCATCCAGAATGATGCATTTTAAATTGCTCAGGGATTATATATGCGTCTCCTTAGGTATGCAGCATCTTTAGTCAGAGAAAACATTTGAATTATGTATGACTACTTATTTTGTGTAGATATGAACAGAATAAAATTACACATAAGCTTCCTAGTGTACAAGCAGGTTTATTTAACCTCTTCACAGAACTGCACTCAGATACTGTTCATATCACAAAATGATGCTTTTATTTTATTAATTTCATTTTAATTTATTAATCTATGACTTGTTTTCTCATATTTTTGATTAAAAAAAATATCAATACCGCTTGCATGGACAAAAGTACCTAGGCCCTAATTCTAATTATTGGATTTGGCCTTGTCACCCATAACTCACAGGTATATAAATTCAAATGCAGTGTTGCCAACTTGAAAGTAAAGTAGAAAGGCAGCAAAATGGCCCAAACTAAAAAGCTTTTGCTGGTCCGCATGGGAATGAGCATTATATTCCTGTCCTGTTATAAATGCCTCAGTCAGCTGTAAGTAATGTTTTTGTGAAATAGAGTCATCTACAACAGCTTTAGCAAGTGCCAAAGGGGGCACAGCGTAAACATTATCTATACTCATTTGCAACACTCACCATTGGGTTACAAACTGCCTCTGGAAGAAATATCAACACAAAAACTGTTGATTCACTTGGGATTTTGTGGTTATGTAGCCACATACAAGCCTAAAATCATTATATTATATGCCACGACGAGTGTGGTCTGGAGTGCTGTAAAGCTTGCACGTTCTCTAGAGCACTCATGCTTCACCTGGCCATCTGGCAGTTCGAGGGACTCATTTAGATTTGGTGGATGTCACAACAATTACCTGCCCATATGCATATAGTGCCAAGTTTAACATTGTTAGTGGAGGAATAATGATCAAGGAATACTTGTTTGAGTCAACATGCACACTGAAAAAATGTTTGGTGTAGGATTTATTTTGAAACAGTTTTCACTCAGAAATTGTTAGTAAATGTCACAAATAATTACTAAGAAATGGCATGAATTAAACATGATATTTGAATTAGACATAGTTTTTTATTTATACAATTTTCACATAATAATAATAATAATAATAATAATAATAATAATAATAAATAAATAAATAAAAAACAATCTGCAATTTTTTGACTGCACTTTTTTTGTTTATGTTGCATTGGGTGATATGACAGTCACCTTGTACCTATACTGACACCCAGTGGTGTGGATGCAGAATCACGCAAACGTTTTCAGTTCTCAACAACCTCAACTTTTTGCACTGACTAATTACATACAATATTTCCTGTATTTGTAAGTGTTCAATAGGGCATGAAAACAGCAAGTGTGCGTAGAACTTTGAATTACCCAAATGCACACATAGTGTTGTAAAAATGCAAGGTTTTACAGAGCTTTATTTTATACATTTAGATTTTCAATACTTTGCACTTTGGAGCCTGAGGAAGATCAATTGACCACAATGTTGCTCATTAAAATATATTTTGTGACAATGTAAACTTGAATAGTGTACAGGATTTATATTTTTCTAGTGCATATATAATACTTTGCACTTTAAAATAAACTTTAAAAAGTCTCTATGTGACAAAAACAGTTTAATTGTGGTGCTTCTAATTAAGTGAAAAAAAGCAGTTGCAAACATTTTACCAAATACACATAGCCATCTATAAAATGTATTACACTTTATGGTTTTATACCAAAATATATGTAAGATAGGAAATCATGTGTTCTCAACATGTTAGCCTCCACGAGGTGAACCTGCTCAATTTAGAATACAGCAGCTTTTTAGTCATATGACTAAAGTATCACCAAACAGAACTAAAAAAAAAAAGATCTTGTGTTTCAGATCTTGCCCTAAATTCATGCCATTGGTTGATAGAACCACCGTGCCCCTTTACACTTTTCGAGGGAATACAAATGACTTATATATAATAGTCTTTGCATATTATAATTTAGCATTAAAAAAGCTACACACTTCGGTTAGTACAGTTTCATAAACAGCCTATATGACATTTATACTGACACCTATTGGCATGGAAAAATTAGGTTTTTGTTTACTCATTCTCTCAACACGTTGTCTACCATAAGAGATCAAGCTGTTTTATGCATAATAAAACATACATTTTCCATGCCATGTCTTTTTTTTTTTATCTGATTGAGTGGACATCTACGGTATCATGCATGCTGTTCTTTCCTGTAGGTGTGTACATTTTTATTTTCTTTGTTTTTTAACATCAAATACATGTCTACATAAATTGTACTGTCAGTCTCTGGATTCCAAGTCAAATGACTTTTACCATGCTATGCTCTCATATTCCTTTTACATTTCTATGACAATTAATTTGCACCTGCATTCCTCATCAAGCATGTCTTCAGATGAAAGATGTAAGTCATGTGGTCTGTGTGATAACTGTGACTTCCAGCTCCGCAGATCTCTCTCAGTTCTGTCCCCAAGGACACACAGCTCATAACAGCATTTAACAATGCATGTTGGGAGGTTCAGGGTCAACCAGCGAGGCTCTGTTGAGAGGCAGAGGGACATACACATCATCAAGTGCTTGTTAAAGCAGCTTTGCAAATAGTCCTGTCCTAGTTTGAGCAGATGTGACAGGAGGAATCAGTGGACCTCTCATCTAATGCAAGAGCATCATACCCTACAAAGCAGTAGAGAATATATGAGCACTTCTGTTGAAAGACATGTTGCCATTGCCATTGCCAGACCCTTATTTGCAGTTGACACAAAAGAGGTACTTAAATGTGAAAATTGTCAATTTTTACAATAAAAATTAAATTTAAAAAGTTAAAATACTTTCTCATACTATTTTTTTTTTACAGTCCAGATTAAAGCAAACACTGACGCAATTTTAACACACTGCAGTTTAAGCAAAACTGTCTTTTTTTCTTTCTTTCAAGAAACACAAAAGGAGATATTTAGCAGAATTTTTAGGATGCTCTTCCAACTCCTAAAAAAGTTGACAAATAAGCATGATAAAGCAGTCTAATAGGCTATATTCCAAGCCATACAATAGCTTTGCATGTGGAACCTACCAATTACTGGAAATCTTCCCGTAGCACTCTGATCTTATTAATTTTCAGTGTGTTCAAATATGCGTGAAGGCTTGAAGTTCTGACGTCAATATGCCATGGGTTCTCACATCTCGTAACTGAACACTACATACCAGTTGAAGTGCAAATAATACTTAAAATACTTTTATGGCATGTTTTGTGAAGCTCAGCAGCTTCATTCATATTCATATGGAAAAGAGCAGCCAGAACATTCTGCTAAATTTCTCCTTAAATCTTTCCTGGAGGGTCCAAGGCTATTACAGTATCCTGGGGAATTTAATGAAGTGAAGTGAAGTGATGTGTGGCCAAGTATGGTAACCCATACTTGGAATTTGTGCTCTGCATTTAACCCATCCAAGTGCACACACACAGCAGTGAGTAGCGAACACACACACACACACACACACCCTGGAGAAATGTGTAGAAGAGCAGCGGTGTGTAGACAAAGTCTTTTATTGCTTAAATTCTCTTTTTTGGAACCATATAAAGAGACATTTGATTATTTTTATTCTGCATAATCACAATGCTAATAACTTGATAATTTTGGTCACAAAAACATTGGTAAAGGGACAGTTTACCCAAAAATTAAAATTCTGTAATCATTTACTCACCTTAATGTCGTTCCAAACCCATTAGTCTTCTGATCATCTTCAGAACACAAATGAAGATATCATGAAGTTTTATATGAATATAATCATTGATCAATGCACAGACATAGAGCACCTCATGTACAGTCAAACATGCTTGCTTGCAAGAACCAACGGGGTTTGTTCTCATGCATCAAAGTCATTATGGTTGAGCTTTTTATAGTTAGTAAACTAAATCAAGCATAGACTAACAAACTGTTTTATCTTAAGTGAAAATTCAGCTTTCAATTGATAGCTAATTTCGCTTTTGTTTATGGTGAAATTAGGTCGTAAACAGCTTATAATAATAATAATTAAAAAAAAAACTTAAATTACATTGACCTATATTAAGCATCATTTTAGCTGAGCTTTTTATAGTTAGTAAACTAAATCAAGCATAGACTAACAAACTGTTTTATCTTAAGTGAAAATTCAGCTTTCAATTGATAGCTAATTTCGCTTTTGTTTATGGTGAAATTAGGTCGTAAACAGCTTATAATAATAAAAAACCCTTAAATTACATTGACCTATATTAAGCATCATTTTAGCTTATTTCTAAAGAAAATATAAAGCTCATTATTATTATTATTATTATTGCTCATTATTATTGTTAGGTAACACATGAAGTGTTACCATGCAATTTGAGAAAACATGTTACTTTGGCTGTATCAAATTAGATTTATACATTTGATAAATTAGAACAGTTTTTTAAAGTTGATCCAAAGTCTATATTTTTTCCAGTGCATGTTACAATCATGCAGGTTTGAATGTTAGATACCAGGTTTAGGTAGAAATAATTCACTGTCTGGTGAGCTAATTTTAGGATAACCTCCTCTTGTGTAATACGTTTCTAGATGTGCTTGTTACTTCAGAGAAATATATATCCTTTGGTGACACCTGCATGCTGTGGGCAAGAAATAATATGGTTTGAACTTTGCATGTGATGACTTTTGTCAAACTAGGGGGAAAAATCCATAATTATTGGAGTGCCATCCATTTCTACGACAACTGAGACACATTCTCCAGTGTTCATTAAGGGATTCTAGTGGGCTCTGTGACACCCACATGATTTCTGGCCGAGTGTCACCCTTTAGCCCAGATCTTTGCTTGTTAGTGAGCTCGACTCATGTTTCAAACAACCGTACACCGGGCCTCTCTCGGAGCACGGTCATAAGCCGATCCCTAGAGCATATCAAGACATAGACAAAGAAGTAAAAGGTGAAGATATATGCTCATTTAAATTTGCAAAGGCTCAGCTAGAATTCCTCACTTCCTCTTAGGCCTGATATATATAGTGCCTTCAGAAAGCATTCAAACCCTGTGTTTCCCATCATTTTTCATGTCACAGACCAGTGTTTCTCACATTTTTTATTTTCCTTATGTACCCCTATAGACAAATCATTAAGGCTCAATTACCCCTTCACTGAATCGACAATAAACCAGAAGCTGTCTCAGTCTGTCTGCATATGGAGGAACTTGAGCATGAAACTCCACACACTCATTACAGAGATGAATGAACATTAAAATGTGAGTGTTATCAATCATGGAACAAACGTGTGAATGTGTCAGACAATACAACAGTTTGCAAATCAGAGATCTGGATATTTGGGTCAAACTTTTGAGAATGAAGTGAGAACAGCACTCAGAACAGCAGGTAGAGAGGCACTGTCACCAAAAACAGGATTGTTTTGGGACATGTATTCAGAGAGATTTATTCCTAAATGATTTAGTGCCAAAAATATCACGGTCTAATGTGTTCAAACAGCTGTATTTAAAAATGACTCTAGGAAAACAAACTCTCAAGTGTCGTCACTTAAACGAATCAAATAGGCTTTAATAAACAATTTGAAAATACAAACATACCAAATATAGTCGCAATTAACTATGGGCAGAAAAAGCTTAAACTTGTGCTGGCCTAGATGAGTCATGGGTCAAAAAAGATGATTTTCAGATATGCAGGATTTTAATTTAGTTTCATTATTTTGGTAACACTTTATTTTAAGGTGTTACGCATGTTACAGCTTACTATTAGAATAACAATAAATTATGCATAATTACATGCAAGTAACCCGAAGCCAAACCCCAATCCTAAACCTAACCATATAGTTATCACGATCTGCTGCTACTGTGAAGGAGCGAGGAGACGTAGGGGAATTCTTGAAGAAAGTCTTTATTTATTCAAAGGAACGCGCACGTAGCACAGGGGATTGACGAACA
The DNA here is from genome assembly GCF_001515625.1 of Sinocyclocheilus rhinocerous. Taxonomy (NCBI): domain Eukaryota; kingdom Metazoa; phylum Chordata; class Actinopteri; order Cypriniformes; family Cyprinidae; genus Sinocyclocheilus; species Sinocyclocheilus rhinocerous. The sequence continues at coordinate 1,260,772 of NW_015626034.1, read as the reverse complement.
ATACTGGACAGGAAACAAGGGGCAGAACACACTTTATATACAGAACTAAACGAGAAGAACTAGACGAGACACACCTGAAATCAATGAACATAATCAACACCAGAGAAACTGGGTCATAGGGAGCACATGGGGAGCAAAACACAAGACACGGAACACCGTGGCAGTCCAAGGGTATGACAATAGTAAGTACATGTACTTAATTAATATTACTCATTACTCATTACAAAAGGTAAAAAAAAAAGAAAAATGGATATCTGTCTTTTATGCACTTGACAAATTCAAATGATTTGAACAAAAATGTGAAAAACTATATAGAGTCAAACTACTTCATATTATTTAATAAACAGTTATGTCATAAAATGATGCCTTTTACATGGAAAATATTTCAAATTCTAAAGAAACTGCATGACTAAAATACTCAAGGACAGATTTGCACAGTATTTAGACATGAATATGAAAAAAAACACTCATAATTAAAAAACAATTTTAGACTATTTTTTTTCCCAGAAATAGTCAGAATAACTAAGGTGGAGAGAAGCCTCTAAACCAAAATCTATATTCAAATGTTGGAATAGCAATGGACAAGTAGCACAGTTTTCCATTAGAGAATAAAAAGTCTTTTGACAAAGAAACAGACATCTAATTACATAGGCAAGATGGAAGGCTGAGGTATTGGCTGAGGATAAAACAAAGGGCACTGATCTCTCAGACGGTCCCAGAGGACCCTGAGGAGCTGTCACAGACTGACGACCAACAGTGCAAACAAATGTCTCCCGTTCCCGTCTCCTTCCATTGTTCCTAAGCAAACACCGCATCTCTCTGACAGTGGTCAGGGAAGTGTTTAGTCTGCTAATGTACTGGGAAACAGAAGAATTGGTGGCAGACAGTACTCCCATTGTCCCACTAGTTACTGTGGGAACCGATCCCACTCTCTAACCCAGACTGAGTGATCCAGGGCAGAAGAAAAATATAAAAAAGCGAAGAAAAAACAGGAAAACCATACAACTACATCTGCTGCATTCAATTTTCTAGGGAGCACTGCTGAAAGAGAAGATGAAAGAGCTGACCACAAACAACGTGTAGCATTGCCTTTAGCAATGCCAACGGCACCTACCGAACTGAAAAAAAGCCTTTCAACGGTGGTGGATTTGCCTCTAGTTAAAGAAAAGTATGTTGTAGATTCATAAGATGCACTTTGACAGACAGACTACTGAACAGCCAAGCAAAATATCAGAAAACTCAAAATGTACTACAAAAAAAAAAAAAAGTAATTTATGAAGTTATGAAATATAGTAGTGTACATTTGCCCCACTGAGAAATGTACAACAGCACAAGCATCAGAAATCATTCCCTGGGTGGCGAATCATTCCAATCTGTCATTTTATGACAAGAAAGCTATTTTGGGAGAATTTCCACTCTGTATGAAACATCGTGGCAGTTGAAAAACTTGGGTATATTTCTTCATAGAAACTACTTTTCCAGTAAAGAGGTTTAATCTTTCTTTTGATTCAAAAACTGTCTTTATAATGAGACATATAATCAATTGTTTTAGAGAGATGAACTATTCAAACATCATAGCTACCTTTATTTGAACAATAATGAGTCAGTTTGAATGGACTGTCATGTGTAGCTTAGCAAGTTCACTTGCTAATGAAGAAATCTAATGCCAATCAAAACAAACATCAGCAATTTTGATATTTTGTCATGATCGTTCAAACCAAGCTAAATAAAACCTAGTCTATCTGGTTCAATGCAATCTCATGGCAATTCTATACTATCGTACATTTGAATTGGTGATTAATTAGTAATTCAGAGGATCTTATTTGTACGCTATTCGTACACTATGCTTATGCACCAGTGACGGTTACGTTTAGGGGTGGACTTTCATCTTTATAGTTTTCCTAAAAATCCAATGCTATCTCACGACCAGTTTGTACGTATTTTACGAGGTGGCTAATTCGTACGAATTTGTATGACCTCACTCATACGATTTTGTACGATTTGTCTAGACCCCAGTAGGTTTAGGGGTAGGTCATTCGTATGAATTCATACGAATACAAAATGTGCAAGAATTCATACGAATTGGGGAACTCATAAAAAAGATGGAAGGCTGAGGTATTGGCTGAGGATAAAACAAAGGGCACTGATCTCTCAGACGGTCCCAGAGGACCCTGAGGAGCTGTCACAGACTGACGACCAACAGTGCAAACAAATGTCTCCCGTTCCCGTCTCCTTCCATTGTTCCTAAGCAAACACCGCATCTCTCTGACAGTGGTCAGGGAAGTGTTTAGTCTGCTAATGTACTGGGAAACAGAAGAATTGGTGGCAGACAGTACTCCCATTGTCCCACTAGTTACTGTGGGAACCGATCCCACTCTCTAACCCAGACTGAGTGATCCAGGGCAGAAGAAAAATATAAAAAAGCGAAGAAAAAACAGGAAAACCATACAACTACATCTGCTGCATTCAATTTTCTAGGGAGCACTGCTGAAAGAGAAGATGAAAGAGCTGACCACAAACAACGTGTAGCATTGCCTTTAGCAATGCCAACGGCACCTACCGAACTGAAAAAAAGCCTTTCAACGGTGGTGGATTTGCCTCTAGTTAAAGAAAAGTATGTTGTAGATTCATAAGATGCACTTTGACAGACAGACTACTGAACAGCCAAGCAAAATATCAGAAAACTCAAAATGTACTACAAAAAAAAAAAAAAGTAATTTATGAAGTTATGAAATATAGTAGTGTACATTTGCCCCACTGAGAAATGTACAACAGCACAAGCATCAGAAATCATTCCCTGGGTGGCGAATCATTCCAATCTGTCATTTTATGACAAGAAAGCTATTTTGGGAGAATTTCCACTCTGTATGAAACATCGTGGCAGTTGAAAAACTTGGGTATATTTCTTCATAGAAACTACTTTTCCAGTAAAGAGGTTTAATCTTTCTTTTGATTCAAAAACTGTCTTTATAATGAGACATATAATCAATTGTTTTAGAGAGATGAACTATTCAAACATCATAGCTACCTTTATTTGAACAATAATGAGTCAGTTTGAATGGACTGTCATGTGTAGCTTAGCAAGTTCACTTGCTAATGAAGAAATCTAATGCCAATCAAAACAAACATCAGCAATTTTGATATTTTGTCATGATCGTTCAAACCAAGCTAAATAAAACCTAGTCTATCTGGTTCAATGCAATCTCATGGCAATTCTATACTATCGTACATTTGAATTGGTGATTAATTAGTAATTCAGAGGATCTTATTTGTACGCTATTCGTACACTATGCTTATGCACCAGTGACGGTTACGTTTAGGGGTGGACTTTCATCTTTATAGTTTTCCTAAAAATCCAATGCTATCTCACGACCAGTTTGTACGTATTTTACGAGGTGGCTAATTCGTACGAATTTGTATGACCTCACTCATACGATTTTGTACGATTTGTCTAGACCCCAGTGACGGGTAGGTTTAGGGGAGGGGTTAGGTGTAGGTCATTCGTACAAATTCATTCGAATTGTGCAACTCGTAAAATACGTACAATTTAGCAAAAGTTATATGAATTTGTACGAGTGAGGTCGTACAAATTTGTACGAATTGCTGTGAGATCGGGCTGAAAAATCTTACATTTTCATATTAAAATTGCCACTTCACAAGAAATCATTCCCTACAGTGGGGAATTGTTCCAATCCGCCATTTTATGACAAGAAAGCTATCTTGGGACAATTTCCATTCCTAAACATAAAGTGTCACTGTTGTGTAAGCAGACTGTGCTAAAAATAAGATCGCAAAATTTCTACAAATTAGTCACCAATTTGATAAAACATAAAATACTTGAGAATTGATAAAGTATGTGTTGAAATTATACTAGACGTTGATTGTATTTGATTTATCTGTACATTTGCACTAAACAAGATTCAACATTGATGATTGATTCACCTGTGAATAAAAACTGAAATGCTGGATGGGATTTTATCGCATGAACAGTATGCAGTATGAAAAAACAACATTGTATGAAAGGAATAGTAAAACATATAGTCTAGAATAAATAACAAATGCTCGATCATAATATAAAACGAGGTCATAATGCCTTGTTTTTCTTAGCCTAAGCCTATTTCCTGATATCTTGATTTCAGTTGGGCAAAGGAAAGAGAAATATGCATTTTTATGCCTAAGAACAAAGACGCAAAGTCATGACATCACAGATCATATCAAAACACTGTAATTTAATGAGAGAATTAAAAAGCATTCCTTAGCCAGCCTGAGCAAGCCGCTGTGAGGAACATCCTGTGAGCTGATAAGGACGCACCACATGTTTCCTTTTGATGTCGATGGAACTTGATATGCTGTATGCTGTTGTTGACACTGATGACACTGAGCAGGATCCTTCCACCCAACCATATGGATCCAGTCAGGAATTTGTCCTCCTGCCTCTGATGAGGACATCAAGTAAAATAAGCTTCAATGAGCAGGAGCAGACAATTCATGTGAGTAGAGATTAATGAGCTGTGTTTTAATTGTCTCATACACACCGTGTTTATGGGAATCGCAGCCTTATTCTAAAACAGAATTATTTTTTGAAAATGTCAGGGTAGAGATATATCTAAATATTCAGCATAGTATTAAAGGTGCAGTTAGTGATTTCTGAGAATATTTGAAATCGTCAACCAAACAAACAAAAGAGACCCAAAAGAAACACACCCCTCCGTTCATTGGTCTGCCCCAAATTTCACAAACGCTTTGCAACACCGCAATGACAAACAGCTGGTGCATCAGACAACTTACACAATATAATATTACAAGAACAGCATATCAATGTTACGTGTCGAGTAGAAACAAAGCAACCTTGGTGTCTGTTTTCAGGCCACTCTCCTGTCTCTCCAGTGCTGGAAAGCTCTTCCAATATTAACGTGGATTCTAGCTCTTGCCTAGCTCATCTATTTCCTGTGATATTCCTCTCACATTTTCCTTTTTAAAAAATGTCTCAGTGTGACGGAATAGATCCTTGCAGACCACAAAATGGACCCCTTCGGTGTCACGTAACACTGCTGGAAGGAATGATAGAGATGTAGAATAGCAAACACAGTCTTTTATTAAATCCAAACAGGGGTAAATCCACACCAGGAAGGGAAGATGGCAAACGTTCACAACATGCAGACCCGACAAACACAGACTGAACAGAATGTGGCTTAAATACACAGTATAACGAGGAACTAATGAAGACACACCTGAAAATCAATGAACACAATCAACACGAGGGAGAAACTAGGTTACAGGGAGCACATGGGGAGCAAAAACACACACAGACAGTCCAGGGGCGTGACAAATCCCCCCCCCCCGGAAGGCGCGTCCTCGCACTCTAGGAACAACATAGGGAGGGAAGGGTGGGCACTTGGGAGGAGGCTCAGGAGGAGTACGGACACCCGGGAGGGGGCCGGCAGACAGAGTCCAGGGAGGTAACGATGGAGGGAGGAGTCAAGGAGGAAACAGGAGGAGCCAGGGCAGATCAGATGGAGGGAGGAGCCAGGGAGGAAACAGGAGGGACTTGGAGTAGGAGGAGCCAAGCGGGACCCAGGCCACAGCCATAATGGCGACCCACGGTGGAGCCGACGGAGGGAGGAGCCATGGAGGAGGAAGGGCTGACGACTCCAGGGGGCCAACCGACTGCGGCGGAGCAGGTGGCGGAGGAGCCAGAGGAGAGCCGATGAGCCAGAGCGACGGGGAGGATCCGGAGGGCCAAGGCGGAGCAGATGGCGCCGGTGACCGAGGCGGAGGTGGAGGCGGGGATCCAGAAGGCCGTGGTGGAGCCGGAGCGACAGAGGACTGAGGAGGAGCCGAAGGGATGGAGAAGCCTGACAGAGCCGAGGGATGACGAGGCACAGACGGAGAAGTGGAATCCCGAGGCGAAGGATGGTCGACGACAGACCAAGGCGGAGCCGGAGGGACGAGGGAGCCCGGTGGAGCCAGTGGACTGATGGGCCATGGCGGAGAGGAGGGAGCTTGGAGCCATGGTGGAGCCGCTGGGTCGACGGGCCACGGCAGGGTCCAGGGCTTAGAGGCTGTAAGCGGAGGCCAGGGACTCTGCAGCCACGGTGATGATGGAGGATGGCAGACCCGGGGAGCTCGCACCGTACAGATGGTGGGCTGAGGGCGAGCAGAGGGGCTGCCAGACGACAGCGTTGGAGGAGGCAGGAGTGGGTGGGTGGGCGTTCATTTGTGAGCCTCCGGGCTTAACTTGGGAACAGGAGCCCTCTCTGGGCTGGATGTGGAAACAGGAACTGGAGGGACAGAGGTCACCAATGGAGGAGGGAGGAAAGGGGGCAAGTCGGTATACAAATCAATTAAGTCTCTTTCCACTTTTCCTTTACCCAGATCCTTAGACAGCTCACCCTCAGCCACGGTGC
>NW_015626034.1:1239766-1254148 GCF_001515625.1 Sinocyclocheilus rhinocerous | reverse complement strand
TTGGAGCCATGGTGGAGCCGCTGGGTCGACGGGCCACGGCAGGGTCCAGGGCTTAGAGGCTGTAAGCGGAGGCCAGGGACTCTGCAGCCACGGTGATGATGGAGGATGGCAGACCCGGGGAGCTCGCACCGTACAGATGGTGGGCTGAGGGCGAGCAGAGGGGCTGCCAGACGACAGCGTTGGAGGAGGCAGGAGTGGGTGGGTGGGCGTTCATTTGGCCCTCTCTGGGCTAAACTCAGGAACAGGAGCCCTCTCTGGGCTAAACTCAGGAACGGGAGCCCTCTCTGGGATGGACAGGGAAACAGGAGTGACCGGGGGCTCCGACGAAGGAGGGAGGAGAGGGGGCAGATCGGTAAACAAGTCTATCAGGTCTCCTTCCACTTGCCATTTTCCCAGATCCATCATTAGCTCACCCTCAGCCTTGTTGCAGTTGGCGGAGCTCCTCTCCACGATCTCACTGGCCATGGCTTTCTCCCTCGTGAAAGCGTGGCAGCCGGCTCTCGCACCTGGACTGACGTCACTTGCAGCTCCGGCGGGCTCGGGCTCGGGCTCGTGCTCCGCGCAGCGGGGAGATGGTGGGCTGGGCTCTGGGTCCAGAGTGGATCTGAGAGGCGATCCGTTTCTTGCCAGAATCCACTCCACAAAGGCGGCGAAATCCACTCAAGGACCATCTTCGAACGACGGCGCTCTGCACGCGGGATTCAAGCTGGCATCGAAGAACACGCAGAGCATGTCGTCCGGGTAGCAGGTGGTATTAGCAAGGACCAGGAACAGTCTTGTATGGTACTCAAGCGATCTTTCCCCCTGCTCCAGCAGGAGGAGGAGATATTCTGGGCAGGCGAGGGGATCAATGGGGAAACACACAACAGAAACACAAAACACTGAATAAACACGGAAAACACACAGAATTAGTTCTTGGTCGGGTATTCTGTCACGTAACGCTGCCGGAAGGAATGATGGAGATGTAGAATAACAAACACAGTCTTTTATTAAATCCAAACAGGGGTAAATCCACACCAGGATGGGAAGATGACACACGTTCACAACATGTAGACCCGACAAACACAGACTGAACAGACTGGGGCTTAAATACACAGGATAATGAGGGACTAATGAAGACACACCTGAAATCAATTAACACAATCAACACGAGGGAGAAACTAGGTCAAAGGGAGCACATAGGGAGCAAAAACACACACAGACAGTCCAGGGGCGTGACATTCGGACCTACTGGGAGATAAAAAAAAACAATAATAATAATGGTTTAACCCATAGAAGCACCATCTCTCTCTTTATACAGTCTTTTTACAAATCTCCTGTTTAGTCATTCTATTCCGTCCCCGTCATGAAACGTAAATGTCCAGAGTGTTGTGATTGTAGACTGTACTGGGAAACATTTTTGAACATAAATGTGAAAGTGTAGATTATTCCAGAAGTGGAATCATTTCAAAATATGAAAGTATTGAAAAGTTATAGAAGTTTAAATTTACTCTGAAGAAAATGCTGCATTTTTTTTGTCACAAATGTCTACATTTCTCTATCAGTATTACTTCTATCACAAAATAACCACCAAATATGGAATCTTGAGACTCATACCTTTCTGACGATATGCATTTTGCCAAGATTATAAAAAGTTTTGATTCTAAAAGACTAATACATTTTGTAAAATGACACTTGACCACTTAGGGGGAGGAGACCGCCAAAAGATTTTAAAGTACCATTTTCATGGTAACGCAATGTCCGATTTCAAAATGGTTTTCACGGGATGAAATTTGAGGTTTTAAGCTTTGTAAATGCTTAAAATGATATATCATTTATGATGATTACTAAAATATGTGATAGAGAAAAAAGACAATGAAAAAAAGAGCGTCAACCATTTGATGACATTTATGAGGTTAAAGTCAGCATGACATTTCTAAATATATTTTCTAAATGCATGTTGTATGTTTCTTTCGGTTGTTGATTTTTCTTCTCTCTGATGATGTATGCAGGACTTCTCCAATCATGTATTCTGCTTAAACCTCGCCCCTTTCTTACAATCAATTGCAAGCTTGCATTCATATCCGCCTCTATCCATTTAATAACCGATGCTTAGAACCAAGATCCTTCTCTACATTTTATCTTTTCGGATAATCTGTTTTACTTAGATGGATGTCGGATGCACTGTCTTCATTGAAATGTCAGGAAGCAGCCGCACACTTCAAATGGACTCCGACATCTCTTCAAGGAGAGCTTTTCTGTGTCAGCACAATCTGATTGCTCACTCCACTTGATTCTGTGACTTCATTTCACAGCTTAATAAGAACATGATGTTAATCCAGTGGCTTGATCGGGATCGACAGCCCTTATTGATCACAAAAGCCCATAACGTCTGCCTTTTACGCTGACAAAGCTATTGCATTTACTGTCTTCCTCTCTGATATTCCAAAATGGACAACAAAAGTTTCCATCTTTGTAGGATCAGGCTGTTTTAATGGTCTAAAGCTGTATTCGTAATTCTCCATTAGCTGTCGACCAGTGACCTTAACCCCTGGAAAGCATTACATCATTGCATATGGCTGCCGTCAATAACTGATGGCTTACATCATCCATTAATGCCTGTCCATCAGTGTCTTTTATGCTGTCTCTTTACTCTTGGCAAGGACTCAAACTGATTAAATATTCAAATCTAAGAGCACCATGGTGCCAAATACATGAATACAGTATGTGCCTCACGGAGCGGTAACTGAAGTATTAGTCATTTAGAATAATGAAAAGTGACCCCATATGCATTGGGCTTAACAGCAGCCCCATTTGCCTAATTACACATGGAGAACATCATCAGATCCCTTGTTACAGACTATGTTATAACAGTCTTAATCAGTCAAATTATATGTTTTACTTTTTGATTAGGAAGAGTGGGGTCATATGTCAATTAAAAACATTTTAGTAATGAGATTACTGAATGGTAAAGCTATGATATTGCTCGAAATAAATCTTAGTTAAACCGAGAAACACGTTTGTACGTTCTGCTGCCCTTTAATGCAAGTTAGCTCCTCTGGTGAGTCGTTATTTAACCTTAACAGCTAATTAACGTGAAATACTGTGGTAAAGTACGTTAGGCAAGCCACTGTTTCAGTGGAGATTTTAAACAGTATTTTCTAGTACTTCTTTTGTTTGTTATTTTCAGATTTCTAGTCTGGAACGTCGGAGATGTATTTTGGATCCTCTTCTTGTGAATGCCATAGTATCGATGATAACATCAACTGGTAAGTTAATAATGTAATTTAGCCGAAGTTAACTAACGTTAACTTAGTTGAACAAAGAGAAGCATAGTAAGTTATCTTCTTTACTCTGCCTCTTTATCGCAAGTAAGGTAATTCTCTTCAAATGCTATTTAAGTCAGAAAGTGTGCACCAATGTCCTATGTAACTTTAGAGACGGTCCCTAAATTCAGTGACAGACGTAAAAAATCATGGTTTACAGTGCAGTACCACAATTGGATTGTTTTTTACAGGTACAATTTTTTTAAACTAAATGAAAATAAACTCTACCGTACTGATACTGTAAATGAAAATACGGTAATAATACTGTAAATAAAATACAGTAAAGACATTATTGTACTGTAAATGCAATTACAGTACTAATACTGTAAACATTTTTACAGTAAATTACTGGCATCCAGTAAGTTACTGTAAAATTTACAGCAACCTATTTACAGTGTACCTTCAACCAATATTTGTTCTTTTTGATTATCTGCATATCTGCATTTTGTAACCACCCACTTAGATGGGAAGAGGCCGTCTGACTGGCATGTAAAGTAATCAATCACATTTCCTTGTGATTGCAAATGGCAAGAAGCAAATTGTGACTTCAAATTCTCTGTTGAAACTGGTCAATTTTGCCACTTTTATGTCGTTTTGTGGTTGTCCATCATTTCGGAGTTTCTAAGGCACATTGTTATTCCACCACAGTTCACAGATGTTCACAGAAACGTTCAGATGTTTAAATACTAAATAAATTAAGTTTTTCAGGTAGGTTTAATATTCAAATAAGACATTCTTCAGAAATTGATAAATGTAATCAAATGTAAAATATGACTGCGTAGTCTTGACCATATTAAATAAATATACATTGATTCTTATTTCATACGTTATTCACAGAAGAACTTTAAGTTCTTTTCTAATTTTCTTTTGTTGTCTGATTAAGGACGCAGACAGCAGCAGGTATATTAGACGGCTGTCACTTTAAGACCTAATGTACCCGATAGTTTTCCAATACAAAGCTTACAGTATTATAGCTAATATAAATGGTGCCAGAATGGCAATGTTAAATTTTACCATAATTTGTAAAATTCCCTGATTCAAGCTTGTTTGTGTGATTTTAAAATCCTTTTTTTCTCTTGACGGTGGCCATGCTCACCACCAGTTTTTCATGGCTGCAGAGCTAAATCAATTTGACACCAAACATTTTAGTCAATAAGACATTTCAGAGAAGTTAAAGTGCTTTTTGGCAAGACATCAAATACCAAAAATTGATTATTTCAGCTGCATTACCTTAAGGCATCCCCACTGGCCCATTCCTCATCTCAAGTGCTGCTGACTAGTGTAAATATGAATGAATTATGTGTGACACGCATTAACACCTGAGGGATCATTATACAATAAATCACGCAGATGGGTGGAAATAAGCTGGTGTACAGCCACACACAGGGACAGACACATTAAAATGCTGCTCATACGCAGTGAGTAGAAAGTGCATTGACCATTGAAAACCAACATGGTGCGGCCAATTCAGGTCCTCTTTGACAGTGTGACATCAAACACAAAACCAAAGATAAGGATGGCAGCAGGCTGGACAGAACATCTGAGAACTGTGGTGGAATAAAAACGTGCCTTAGAAAATCAGCAATGATGGACAACCACAAAACGACACAAAAGTGGCAAAATTGACCAGTTTTAACAGAGAATTTGACGTCACAATTTGCTTCTTGCTGCATCAATTCCATTATTCTAATTGTGAGATTCTGAGAATGCAAAACATGTTATAATATAACACATAGCAATTACATTCACTCAGTCATGTGTGTACTCGCTTTAAACAGAGAGTTGATTTATTTCTCCATTACAATGTTATTTATAGCAACTAGCACAAGACCAGCACTTGAATCTGAAGGATAAATTGTTTATACACAGTGGGCCTGTAAAAGGACCGCTGACCCTCTTGTGTTTGCACTGTTGCTGCAGTGCACTTCCTTTAAAGCAATTTGATTAATCTCTGTTGGCTCCCACCTCAGCTGCAGAAATCGCCCTAGATGTGCTTGAAATACATGCAGTTATTCGTCTGTGATATTACAGACAACTTTATAAGGTGTGCCAAACTGATTAGGTTATGAAGTTGATGATCAGGGGTGTAAAAAATACTACGAAATTTTAGTTAAATTAAATCACAGATATTACGTCAAACGTCAAAAATGTTACTTAATTACGTCCTTCCTCATCAGTGTTACTTAATTAACTCCAATTAACTGCTTCCACCTCTAGCATTCTTGATCAAAACGTTCATGCCCCCCAGAATATTTTGTTGTATGAATATCTGAACATGCAATATATCAAAGAAATGTTTTTTGTTTGTTTATTTTTTTGTTTTTCAAAAAGCTGAAAAAAATAAAATAAAAAAATTCACATTTTTTGTCAAAGGCTATGTCCAGGTCGGCTTCAGATCTATGATCAAAACATAGATGGAGTAGATCATATTCATCACCATCCCCAAAGCCTGCACAGTCCTATACCACTTCCTGGATCAACATTTATTCAGTAATGTTAAGCAGTTTTTATGTATAAGGTTTGATGCATGTGCTTACATGATATGCTATGCTATGCTTATTTCTGCTGCTTCTTCACCTGTTTTGAACCGGAGATTCTGTACAGAATGTGTGCAATGGCGCCCCTACCATATAACAGTGAAAACACGGAAAGCCAGACAATTCTATCAATGGTGTAGAAGTTCAAATGACAGAAACTTCCATCAATTGCGAGGAAGTTAAAAGTTTAAGTATCCACATAAAAAATACAAAAAGTATTTACATTTAAAACTTGAAGCTTTTTTTATGTTGACGAGAGGCTGAGGGTCATGACATGAGAAATCAAATTTGCCTTGGTCTTTTGGTATACAAGAGGGTTTTGTACAATTAAAACATCCTGCAAGTTTCATAACTTAAAACATCCTCCTCATTATAAAGAAGCTCCAAAAACGGCTCATTTGGATCTGAGGTTCAAGATGACGTCACCCAGGCGCAGTCGTTGCATAAACACTGCCTCCAGAGCAAGACGTTGACAAATAGTCATCTTATCTTAAGCCACTGGCGTTCACTCCCTCAACGGCTGACACTTGATTACGCTGAATGCGAATGTCATGTCACATCAAAAGCAAATAGAAATTACAATCACTGCCGCTATCTTGTCTACAATGGATACAGTAGATGCGTGTTCGCTTTCTGACGTTTTGTTTTGTGAAAAAAAAACACTTAACATACGTAAACCTCAAGTAACATTAAAATAATAAAATGTTCATGTCATGAACCCTTTAAGCAAAAGAAGCCGGTCACCAAATCACTATTTCATAACTTCAGGATGCATCAGATGTTAAACTAAACCAATATCCTGAAAGCGGACCAGCCAAACCAGAGAAGGAGATGATTGGCAGATCAATGTTCTCTTCCCAAACACTGTAACTTGGATTGGAACATGGAATGTGCATGACTTCCACTGCACGAAGCTCGGAAATTAGGAAACGCATACTGCTCTAGTAAAGGTCACCAAATGAAGATAACCACAGAAATAGAGTTTCACTCATGCTGACCATGAACGCATGCAGAAGCCTGTTAAAATAGCCCATTAGCAAGAGGATCCTTAAAGCTCGATTTCACTAAGTTCCAAAGGTGACCATTGTTCAGTACTTTGCACCAACAAATGCTGCAAACCAAGAGACTATCAGCAGATTTTATGAGCAACTGCAGAGACTCGGTTGAGACTCCATAATTGGACATTGTTATCATACTTGGCGACTTCAATGACAACACAAGCAGAGAGCATGGAGAGCTGCTTGTTGACTTCTGCAGACTGAACAATGTAGTGGTTAGAAGAACTCCACTCTAGTGATTAGTCTTTTCACAACACGAGATCCACAAGGCAACATGGATATCTCCAGATGCAAGAGCAGAGGACCATATTGATCTCGTAACTATATCTCGGAGATGGAGAAGAAACAAACAGGTGAGTATGAATTCATTGATGCGGTTTGTGGAAGTAGATACTGAATTAATTAATTCTTACAGATGCATTTAGGAACGAAGCACACACCTCAGTATGGAGCTGAGCACAGAAAGTATCACTTTGAAACACACTCCTGGAAAACTCAGGAGTAACACATGGAGAATCATTTGGAAACACTTGCATCAGGAGATTGCTGAAAAGGGTCCATGTCCTTGTCTAAGGCCAGACATTGAGTAAACTGAGGTGTGTTCATCTCAGGGTTCCTCAAACCTTGTTCTGGAGGGTCAATGCCCTGCAGAGTTTTGCTCCAACCCTAATCAAACACAGCAAGCTCACCAAGGTCTTCAGGATCCCTAGAAAATCACAGTTAAGTTAGTTTGCGCTAAACATTGCAGGGCAATGGGCCTCTAGAACCAGATTTGAGGAACCCTGGCTTATATGCTGTGACTGATGAGGTGAGTAATGAGACAGGTGCCGGTCATTAGAACTCTGGTTACTGGGATCGTTGAGTTATGGCGGTGGTGGTAAGAAAGTCTTGTGAACTTGTGACAGTAATTTTAAATCTACATGAAACTGTAATTGAGAAAAACATTAATTTTACCCTGTAAACAGAACTGATTAAAAGTACAAATATTTGGTTTCAACAGAACTCAAGTACAGATTCCCCCCAAAAAGTACAAGGCTATAATTTTCAAGTGGTCTAAAATAAATACCTTTCCCTAAACAGATGTACAGTACAGTTTTCTTGATTTCATACAAATGAGAAACTCTACAGTACACATTGCCGTTTTCAAAGATCCAAATCTTGGTTTCAAAAGAGGGAAAATTAATACGACCAAACACACACAATGAAACACACAATAAAAGTCATTGGGGTGCAGTGTTGTTTGTTGTGAACTCTACTAATTTTCATTGTATGGACAAACAGATTTTTGAGTCATTTTTGGTGAATCCCTTCAAAAACTAATGTAAAACCATATTTCCAAATGATGAGATGAAATTTGTCAAAATCATGAGATGTAAGATGAAAAAGTAGCATGCATATGGAATATCTGGAAGGTCTCTTTGGGAAAAGTGTTTGAGTAATGTGTAATTCATTTGGTGAAGTACATCACAGTAATACACCATGTGTCAATCATCATCAGAATCAAATTTTAACAAAGCCACAATACAGTGTGTCAAAGGACTTTAATATCCCCTGCCCTTTGCCACTATCTGAAAAGATTCATCTATTCAAAATAAATTATGGGGGAAAAAAAATACAGCTTGTTTGACAGAATATGACAAGTTGATATGGTAATTAAGATCCATCCTTAACTGGACCCGCAGTTATTCGGTCATGCTTGACTTGTGTAGTTAATTAATGTAATTTTCAGAAAAGAGGGCCACAGGAATTATCTGCTGCCTTCAGCTGCTTGATGTGTAATTACTGCAAGTTTTACAGGTGTATCTCATGCTGAGGGCACCTGTCAGTGAAATCAGAAAATATCTAGAATAGACAAAGTGTCGGTGTACAGCCGGTTACCACACAGAATACTGAACATTTTTGGTCAACTAATATTTTTAGACTATTAAGTCTATATTATTATTAGACTTACTTTCTCATACTGTGGCCCAAAAAAGTTAGATAACAAAGTCAAATTGCATCTGCAAACAGATGATATTAGAGCCTAAGAACTAAATTTCCTGGGCCATTTCTGCAGTGACATTTAAACTTGTGAGTGTAGTTCATCCACAGGTGTAGTTCATCACATTATCTATGAACATTACATTTTTACCAACAGAAAGTGTTTAAACTTAAGTGTTTTATTACTTAACCCTCTGGTATTGTTCATTTGGGAGTCACAGTTGTGTTGTTTGCGGTCAAAAGTGACCGGACACCTGAAATTGAACTTTTTTTATTTTTCAGTAAAATCAATGTAATATATTTTTGTTCAATAATATTTTTTTCTTTTATATTTTGTATTTTGAGAGAATTTCAAGGTACTAAATAATATTTATGCAATAGTTTTGATCAATTTTTCCCATTAAAAATGATACAAAAGATTTTATTTTTCAAAAATTGGCAGTAATTCATGTTAAAATAGAGACAATGCCTTTAAAATCAAATTTTTGAAATCAGATTAGTACCATCTGGCTGGAATAAAAAAAGAAAAACTTCTGCAATTTCATGGTTTAGCCACTAGATTCCTATATAACTCTATATTACAGGCTTATAAATTCTTTAGTTGTTTTTAGACACAATTTATTTATTTTTATTTTTTTTAAGTTATGGATTTGGATATATATTTAGATATAGATAATATTCTCAAAGATAATATTTTGTAAAGGTTTATATTTTTTTGTTTGAAATGTCAGTTTTTGCATTAATTTTACTACAATCAAACTTGAACACAGAGAAAAACATTTTATTACACATAACATCCAAATAATAATAATAATAAAATGTAACAAAAATGAACAGGAATGCTTTATCAGAGATTAATCAATCTGATTTCAACCTCTTATTTGAGTCTTCTAGCTCAATATTGCCATATTGTTACAGCCACACCAGTTCATTTTTGTGTGTATAATCGTGTGTTTTGTGTCTGTAAGTGTGTGTGTGTGTGTGTGTGTGTGTGTGCGTGAGTGTGTGTGTCTGTTTTGTACTCTTGTTGTTTTAGAATGTAACCCCTTCCTTGGTGTCTGTGTTTTTACTGCATTGTGGCTGAATTATTGATTTTATTTCACACATTTGTAGAAACATGCTTTGTGTTACAGTCATACTAGTTCATATGTGTGTGTCTGTGGGGGGTCAAGTGTGTCTGTTTTGCACTCTTGATATTTTGGAGTGTCACCCCTTCATTGCTGTGCTCTGGTTTTCTGCATCATAAATGATTTGTAGATTGTACACACAAAAAAAATCTCTGTATTTTCATATTTTTGCATATTTCCCATTCATTTCCAATGGCGGTCATTTTTGACTGCGAACAACACAAGTGTGACTATTATTTTTTTTTTTTTTAACAACCATTTAGCTTTTTCAAATCAAGTCCACGATTTTTTTTTGTAGTCACATCGTGAATGCCATAAAAGTAACTGAGTTTCGTACCATTCCAATAAAGTAGCGATTTATAAAATTTTGAAACTTTTTTTTTCCAGTCTAAAATGACCGAACAACATCAGAGGGTTAACTACTATCATTTTGTCATTTCCACTGTAACAAACCACCCTAACAAATAAAAGTTTAGCTTAGGTGTCAAAATATTTTTTGGCCCCAGTAATTGTTATTTTAGTATTGATTGTTATATTCTTATATTTTCAATTATGAATTTTTTGTGCTTTTTAAAATATTTCTATTTAGCTTTAATTTATTTTATTTCAGTTTTATTTTTTTTTGCAATTTAGTACTTCAACTTCAACTTATTTCAGTTAGATGCCAATGTAATTTTACATTTTTCATACAATATTCATATTCATATTTTATTTTAGCTTAATTTCAATAAATGAAAACAATTTGTAATAGCTTTAGTTTTAGTTTAGTACTTCAAATTAAACCTTCAGTTAGTTGCCAAGGCAATTTTAAGTTCCCTATCGATACTTCACTCGTACTGCGTCTGTTTAAGACGCTTGGGGAAAACTCAATAACGCAGTGTAACTGCACGGCCATTGGTTCGTGCAGTGAATAAAAAACGAACCAATGGCTCAGCAGCGGAGCTGCACGAGCCTATGGCGGTAAGTCTCCGGTTCCCTGCCACTATCCGGCGATATAAAAGAGCACATTTCAAAGAGCAAATTTTTGACGTTGTTTCAAATGCAGCGCCGTTACTGTCGCTCCTGCAGGGCCCCCCTGCACACCGCTGACGGTCACGGCGAGTGTGTTTCATGCTTGGGCGCCGCCCACGCTGAAGCAGCACTCATTGAGACGGAAGGTCCTCATTGCGAGGATATGAGTTTCGCCTCTCTGCGCTCGCGGAAAGCTTTCTTTTCAGAGAACGACTCCGCCCCTCGCGCCCCCCCCGCTTTCTTCCTCCCAGGAGCCTGTGAGGAAAAAGCAGCGGGTCAGAGGAACTCAGCGCTCGGTGACGAGAGAGCCCACGCTGGCTGAGCCCCCGCGTACCTCACTCTCTACGCTCAGAGGTTTCTCCAGTCCACTTCTCCCTCCCAGACCAGCGTCCCTCTGCGGCTGTGAGCGATCTGGTCTCATTTGGAGGAAGCGAGTGTGACGCCATGGACGACAGCATGTCGTTGGAGGCTTCAGATGCGGAGGAGCTGTCGGGCTCGTACGTCGACTCCGCCCCCTTGCCATCTGCACAACCCAGCACAGCCAGCACGGGCGTGGATGCCGAGATTTTCCGCGTCCTGTCTAAAGCGGTGGAGGAGCTGGGTTTGGAATGGTCTCCGCTGGTGGAGACCACCCGCAGCCGCCTGGATGAGTGGTTCTTGCCGGGGCGCAGTCAGGCCCCCCGACAACGAGCTTCACCATTCTTTCCGGAGGTCCACGACGAGATCACCAGGTCTTGGCGTGCCCCCTACTCGGCCTGCCTTCGTGCCTCATCTTCGTGTGCCCTCACATCAGTCGACGGCGCCAAAGAAAAAGGTTACGACAGACTTCCTCCCCTGGATGAGTCAGTGGCCGCGCATCTCTGCCCGCCCACGGCCATCAGCTGGAAGGCAAAGGCAGCCCACCTGTCCAAGCCATGTAGGGCGACTTCAGCTCTTGCCGGGCGAGCCTACTCGTCTGCTGGACAAGCGGCCTCAGCGCTTCATTCTATGGAGGTCTTACAAGTCTTCCAGGCCAAGCTCCTCCGTTGCATGGGCGAGTCCGGCCCAGACCCTGCGGCTTTTAAGGAGCTGCGCAGTGCGACCGACCTGGCTCTACGCGCCACCAAGATGACAGTGCAGGCGATTGGCAGATCCATGGCAAGCCTAGTGGTGCTGGAGTGCCATCTATGGCTAAACCTGACGGAGATCAAGGATGCGGATAAGGTCCCCTTCCTCGACTCCCCGGTTTCCCCTACTGGCCTGTTTGGACCTGCAGTTGAAGGCTTCGCTGAATGCTTTACCGCTGCACAGAAGTCGTCCCATGCAATGTGACACTTCCTGCCAAAGCGCTCCAGCTCAACGGCTGCTTCTAGTCGCCCCAAAAATGTGCCGACTCAGCACCCCGCGAAGTCCGCACCACCAATTGCTCCCACGGATCCTAAGCCCGAGCGCTCGGCCAGACGCCAGTTTCCTAAACGCCAGGGCCCCCGACCCAAGATAGTGTTGGACCCTGCGCTTCAGGCATCATCCTGATCTGTGGGACAGAAAGAGGAGGGGGCCGAGTCTCGCTGCAGCCGGACCACCCCCCAAAACGCCTCTGTTATGCCTCCAAGCACCCCGTTCAGTTCCGGGTGGTGATGGCAGTGTGTTTGTGACCAAAAATACTGTTGTGAACATGAGGCCCGTTCTAATCGCGTCCACACAACCAACCACTGTTATAGCGGGAAAAATAAAACACAAACATTTTCAAAAAGAGAGCAAATTTCCTCTTCCACTCATTGCGAGCATCAGGTCCACCCCAGGCGGCCCACCGCTCGAGCCAATCCAGCCCCTTGCCACGCGGGCCGAGGCTTGGCTGGCCATCCCCGGAGTGTCAAGCTGGGTCATGGGGACAATAAAACGAGGTTATACACTCCAATTTGCTCGAAGACCCCCGTATTTCAGCGGCGTGGTCTCCACTTCGGTTCAGAGCGAGGAGGCACACGTCCTGCGCACCGAGGTGATGAATTTGCTGGCAAAAGGAGCCGTAGAAACGGTTCCCCCAGCCGAGAGCGAGTCAGGCTTCTACAGCCGTTACTTCCTTGTCCCCAAGAAGGATGGCGGCCTAAGGCCCATTCTCGATCTCAGATGTCTGAATCGCGCCCTCATGAGACGGCCGTTCATGATGATTACATTAAAACAGATCCTCTCGAAGTATGCCCAGGGGACTGGTTCTTTTCGCTGGACCTGAAAGAGCCCAGTCGGAGGCTGAGCTACTATCTCACAGATCCCTCCTCCTCAGCCACTTAGAATGCCTGGGACTCAGGGTCAATTTCGCCAAGAGCGCGCTGTCCCCCAGCCAACGGATATCATCCCTGGGAACAGTTTTAGACTCAGCCCAAATGAGGGCGGTAGCCACGCCAGAACGCGCCCTGGCCATTCAGCAGCTTGCGGCCTCATTCAGAGTTGGAGCCTCTCGCCCCCTCAAGGTGTTTCAGAGGATGCTAGGCCTCATGGCCTCGGTGTCTCCGGTACTACAGTTGGGCCTGCTCTGAGCTACTATCTCACAGATCCCTCCTCCTCAGCCACTTAGAATGCCTGGGACTCAGGGTCAATTTTGCCAAGAGCGCGCTGTCCCCCAGCCAACAGATATCGTTGCTGGAAACAGTTTTAGACTCGCGCCAGAACGTGCGCTGGCCATTCAGCAGCTCGCGGCCTCATTCAGAGTTGGAGCCTCTCGTCCCCTCAAGGTGTTTCAGAGGATGCTAGGCCTCATGGCCTCGGTGTCTCCAGTACTACGGTTGGGCCTGCTCCACATGCGGCCCCTTCAGTATTGGCTGAAACCACGAGTTCCATCCCGCGCCTGGTGTCTGGGACGCCTTCGCGTCAAGGTAGACCTGGCCTGTGTATCAGCCCTGGCCCCTTGGAAAGATCCTCGTTGGATGGAACGGGGCGTGCCCCTGGGAATGGTCTGCAGAAGGAAGGTAGTCTCGACAGACGCCTCCAACACGGGTTGGGGAGCGCTGTGCGATGGCAAGCCAGCTTTCGGCCACTGGTCGAAAGAGGAAGGCCGGCTTCACATCAACTGCCTGGAAATGCATGCTTTTGCCCCGATTGCTCTGATCCCACAGGTGATCAGGCGAGTCAGGGAACAGAGATGCAAGGTGCTGTTGGTGGCCCCGCTCTGGAGGAACCAGCACTGGTTTGCAGAGATGTGCCGGCTGCTCTCGGCAGCCCCGTGGCCCATTCCCCTGGGACGTGGCCTCCTCTCTCAGGCGAACGGAATGATATGGCACCCCCAGCCCGAGCTGTGGGCTCTGAACCTTTGGCCTCTCGATGGGAGCTTGCGAACCTCCCTGAGAACGTGCTAAACACAATCTCTCAGGCTAGAGCACCATTTACAAGA
>NW_015626034.1:1236993-1239434 GCF_001515625.1 Sinocyclocheilus rhinocerous | reverse complement strand
CTTCGTCCCCTGACGCTTAAGACTGCTCTGCTTCTAGCATTAGCATCGGTAAAGCGTATGGGAGATCTGCAGGCGCTATCAGTGAGCCCCACCTGCCTCGCATTTGGGCCCAACGACTCTAAGGTCGTCCTGAAACCAAGGCATGGTTATGTACCTAAAGTGCTCTCTACTCCATTTAAAGCACAGGTAATACCTCTATCGGTGCTTCCTCCTTCGGAGCAAGACCAAGAGTTGAACTTACTCTGCCCCGTCAGGGCACTGAAAGTCTATGTTGAGCGTTCCGCCCCGTTCAGGCGGTCGGATCAGCTGTTCATGTGCTTCCGTGGCCACACCAAGGGTTGTTATATGACAACCAGTGCTTGGCGTTTGCCTCCTTCATGTACGCTCTTGGCCCTCAGTGAGTTCCGAGGCTGTATTTAATTATTTCGGGACGATGATACAAGGCAGGGCCGACCTCCTTGAGTTTAGCCCTACTGCCTTTTGCGGGGCTTCCCTGCAAAATACTTGTTCCCTCTGGGCCCCCTTGGGTGCTTCATGTATTAGTCGTTCCTCTAGCATAGCACGGCGGGATTGTACTGGTTCCTCAAGCGTCTTAAACAGACGCAGTACGAGTGAAGTATCGATAGCCCATTCTGGCGGGCTTTGGCGGGCTTTACCACCATAGGCTCGTGCAGCTCTGCATGGTTCGTTTTTTATTCACTCCACGAACCAATGGCCGTGCAGTTACACTGCGTTATTGAAAGGCTTCAGTCATTGGAGAAAAAGGAGTTTTCCCCAAGCGTCTTAAACAGACGCAGTACGCGTTCTGTATCTCAGGGAACTGAGGTTACGTTAGTAACTGAGTACGTTTCCCATTCAGTGTTTGTATTTTATTTTATTTTAGCTTAACTTCAATAAATTAAGACAATTTGTAATAGCTTTAGTTTTAGTTAACCAAACAACTCTGTTGTGAATGATAATATTTGTGTTTATATAATTTGATGAGTACATTTGCTGACGCAGTGCTGATGGTATAAGTAGAATTTACAGCGGTCTGAAATCTCTATGCACAGAAACCTAAATAGTAACAATAAAAAATCCGGCACAGTTTATGCTGTAGTCTGAAGCATACAAAGCAGATGAAAATCCGTTCTCATCTTCTTTTTTATATAGTGTGTGTAAAGCTGCTTGATATTCAGCAGCGCTGCTTTTAGGGAGTGCTGAGCACGGCAGTACAGGAGTGTCATGAGGAAGATAAAGACATCGTGGAGGGTTTTATGACACTGTTTGGTTTCCTGCCAAGAGATTATGCAGAGAAAAGTTCCAAAATCATGATCATCGATCAAATCTGCTTTGTCAAATACGGCTGCGTGACTGTGTCAGCTGTAGGGCTTATATATTTATAGGGGGGGGGGATAACTCCAGGTTTTGAAATGATTTCCATGAATTTAAATATTGATCTGCTCCATTATCTGGTGTTATCTAGAACAGCAATGTGACATTCAGGCATGCCAAGCACATGTTTCCACAGCCTGTGTTCATTTAAGCTTAAAATATTCACAACTAAACACACGGTCTGTTTGATCTGCCATGGTTCCAGTGCCATTTTATATGATCATAGCTCAACTGCATTATTCCAAGGTAATTTATTTTTTTTTTTTTTCAAAAAGGGTAATGAAACGATCCCATTAGAATGTGCTGTCAAAAACATAATTTACACTAAATGTTCTTTATCATTAATGATACTGTCATACTAAAGGAAAAAAAAGTGTGTATGTTGTTTTGTAATACCTAACGAGGGAGATACTAAGAGGACTAAATTTGTAATAATTAGCTTACGTATATTTTCTTTAATGAAAAGGTCTTCTGTCAAAGTAATTACAAATCAAATTATTAACAAGCTTCACAGAGTCTGCTTTAAACTATCCAATAAATTGTCTTTTTTATTGTCCATTTGTTTTGCATGAATATACCCTCATAATATGATGTCACAATATTTAATTAAAATGTAAAATATACAATGGTGGCCAAAATTATTAGAACACTAGTATTTTCACCAGCTAAGAAATGGTTTTAAGTCAGTTATTTCTATATATTTTGCTGTAGTGTGTCAGTAGGAAATATCAGTTTACATTTCCAAACATTCATTTTGCCATTAATTGTAATAATCCAGTGAGATTTGGAGTCTGACAACAGCCAGTGGTCCACACATAGATCTGATCTCATCATCATCCAACATCTCCAAAACGCTTCAAGAAACCTACCCCCAAAGCTACAGTACTGTTAAACATTTTAGGAAAAAATGCTGTAAAATTAGGATGCTGTCAAAAATAATGTCATAAATAGATTTTCTTTATCAATTAACTTCTATTAACTAAATTAAATCAACATTTGGTGTGACCATCCTTTGTGTTTAAAGCAGCTTTTGCCCTCGGTGCACTTGCACATAGTTTTTCAGGTAG
>NW_015626034.1:1233517-1236927 GCF_001515625.1 Sinocyclocheilus rhinocerous | reverse complement strand
TAGTTTTTTTTTTTTTTTTTTCTGTCATTATCTTCAAATTAAATGGGTCATTTACTTTTGGCAAACTTTGAATGATAAATCTTTGTTAGTAAAATCAAACTGGCCTAAAAACTTAGATTTAAGAGAAAGAGATTTTAAATGTGTATTTTGTCCACACTACATCATTCCCTGTGGGTGACTTCAGTGCCAGTTGAATAATAATGGCATCTAGGTCTTATTTAGGTCAGTGAACATAAATCTCTGCTGTGATGTTTTTTGAAATAATATTTGCTCTTTGATGTTTGTGTTATTATTGGATGGAGGTGAGCAGCAACCATCCATATTTGTGCTTCTGAGAGTGTGGAGGTGATATAAGCCCCTTACAGTGCTGCTAATAACAAACATTCAAACATCCATCCACAAATAACCAAATCTCAAGCTGAATTCTTATATAAACATAGTACCATGAAAACATGGCTCCTTTGCCTCTTCATTTTTTAAAATTCATTTGTGTGTCTGCAGTCTTAAAATGTAAAATAGCATGCTCATTAAGGCTGCATTTATTTGATCAAAAATACAGAAAAAAAATCTGTAATACTCTGAAATATTATTACAATTCTTCAGTGTCGCATGATCCTTCAGAAGAAATCAATCTAATATGCTGAATTTCTTAAAAATAAATAAATAAATAACATAAATAAAAAAATAAGGTTCCAGGTTCCAAAAAAATAAAATAAAAAATTAAGTAGCACAATTGTTTCCAACACTGATAATAAATTAGCATATTAGAATGATCATGTGACACTGACGAATGGCATAATTGGTGATGAAAATTCAGCTTGCATTAAAACAGAAAACCATTATTTTAAATTGCAATAATATTTAACAATATCACAATATTTTTTTTTCTTTTGTATTTTTGATCAAATGCATTAATGCAGCTTTGATGAGCATAAGAAATCTCTTTATAAAAAATTCCTTCAAAATCTTACTGATCCCAAACTTTTGAATGGCAGTGTATATTGTAAATGGCAATACTCAAGAATCAAGATTATGGACAAGACTGTAATCTATTTGCTACTTATTTATTGTTAACAAAAATCATTATTTAAAAGTCATTATAAATAACTTTTTTTGAGGCATGTGTATTGTAATAAGCATACATATATATTTCAGTGCTTTACGTTCTCTCACAAAACAAAGTTTCTCAGAGAAATGCAATACTTTTGCAAGAGACATTGAATTTTGTTTCTTCTATCTCATATTTTCCATACATTAGAGCCTTTTTAGGCCTTAGTCATCCTTCTAAAAATATATATTGAATAGCAGGGTCATTATTGGTGCTAAATGGGCATTGTGATAAAAAGAATGTACTCAGGCTTTACGGGATTGTCTCAAATTGTTCTATACAAAGGCAATTAGTACAGTATACAAACACATGAGTGAGAGAAGCACATAAATTGTATTTATGGCAGTGTATAGTGTATTTTTATACTGGCGGGGGGATAAAAATAACACACTAATGGCTTGTGGTTGTTCTATAATTGCTAAAGGTTTACAGGTACCAGGATGATAATGAGCAGGTTGATTTTAAAAGGTTTAGCCCTAACTAGTGGCCATTGCAAAGCACATATGAATCTATAAACAGCACTTAGAGAGGGTAGGAGATGGCCATTGATTACCGGAGCACGTTCCAGCAGGGCACTTTTGTAAGAGCTGACGACACAACTTCATTCTGAACTGTCTGCAAATATTCATGAAATTTCCTTCATGAAAGTCTCTTACAGGCTGAAATAATGCATGTAAATGTCTAATGCATGAGATAGAATACACTGCTCACTGCCGAGTAGGGTAAAACGTTCATTTTTAAAGATTGCTCAAATGATCGTCTAAAGCAAAAGCTTTTGTTTTAGTGCTGTAGCTGTTCTGTGGCTTTGAGCAATGAATGACTCATAATCTCACATGATTTTGTTGTAAAATAAATGTTTTAGCTCTGCATAATACTTCCCAAAGGCAACAGCTCTTTTGAAAAGTTGCTTTGACACTGGAGTTGATGAGGAAGTAAAGAGAAGAGATGGTTTAGAGGCTCACCTCTTTAAGCGCTGTGAAAGCACTGCTCAGAAGCATGTGATAATCAAATGCTCCATCTGCACTGAGAAAACGCTGCCTCTCTGAAAGCTGAAGGTGTGATGTATCGCTGTCACACCAACATGTCAGGCAGTGCATCTGGAGACGTGTGACAGAGACCCGCACCATCAGCCAGAGCTGACGCACCACTTCCCTACCATGTCATTTTGATTATAAACCTCTAATTAAGTGTATCAATGTTCTGTATTTGAATAAAACCATTGGACATGACATAAAACAGCGTTTCCTCAAATGTTTAGATTCCAAAGACTCCCATATTTTATGTATACAGAAGCATTTATATTGTGTGAGGAAAAAATAACTGAAATTATAGACAAAATGCAAGATATTTAATTCTATATTATAATTTCAATATTTAAAATATAAAATATTTTTTTTAGCATATAAAAGTATATGTTAGTATATGCTTTTTAAAAAAACAAAAACAAACAAAGAATAATTATAATAGTAATATTTTTAAAAGAAATTAATGTTTTTAAATCAGGATTTCAAATATATGCTATTCTTTTGAACTTTGTATTCATCAAAGAATCCTGAATTTAAAATAAAAAAAGATTAGAGTAATGACTGCTGAAAATTCAACTTTGCCATCACAGGAATAAAAAAAAATGTAAATATATATTAAAATATGAAACATTTACTTTAAATTGTAATAACATTTGAAAATATTACTATTTTCATTGTGTTTTTGATAATATGAATTCAGCCCTGGTGAGCATGAGAGATATATAATTCCTGATTACCCACTTCAAAAGTTCCAAACTGCATATATATATATATATATATATTTTTTTTTCTTTTTTTTTTTTCCACTAAAGTTTTTCTCTGATCTTGCGGACCCCTGTGTATTCCCGGACCTCAGTTTGAAACCCCTGATCTACAGATACGTGTGCCAGGTTTAGTAAAAAAAAGTTTGAAAGGAAGAATTATAGTATAATTCAAATATGGAAACGATATATTGCTATAATGTAGACTTTGCTGCAATATATATATGTATATACACACATACACATACACTAAAAAAAAATGTAAATATATATTAAAATATGAAACATTTACTTTAAATTGTAATAACATTTGAAAATATTACTATTTTCATTGTGTTTTTGATAATATGAATTCAGCCCTGGTGAGCATGAGAGATATATAATTCCTGATTACCCACTTCAAAAGTTCCAAACTGCCTTTAGAAAGAAGAATGAAAGAGTCATATTATTACATTTGATAAGTGTTTAAAATTATTGCATTCCACACACACACACACACACACACACAGACACATA
>NW_015626034.1:1222808-1233507 GCF_001515625.1 Sinocyclocheilus rhinocerous | reverse complement strand
AGTATATATATATATATATATATATATATATATATTGCAGCAAAGTCTACAATTTCTCTGTTACTAATGGTATTCCTGCAGTTTCTGAATGTATAATGAACAAATCAAAGTAATCTCATTAATATTTCAAAGGAGAAACCTGAATCACTGAGAAGGAAAGGACTCATTACCGAACAAATAACCTGAAAAGAGCACAGTATTGATCATCGTCTGTAACTGTAATAAACCATTGCACTTTGGACAGGAGAATTCTCAGAAATGTAGCTCATCTCAGTCCATCCAGAGACTTGAGTTTACTTAGCCCATCATTACCAGAACATGTATGTCATCAACAACAACAACAACAAAAAACCCGTCATACTCAGTGATTCATCTTAGCTTTCCTTTGTTAACGATGACTGAATAGACCATCTCTGCAAAATTGAATCTCTTCAATTCTAATGGTGGTTAATCAGCTGTTCAAATCCTTCCTGTTCCTCTTTTTATGAAGGTGTTGAAAAGCAAATGACACTGTGTTGAACAACAAGGAGAGAGTGACTGACAGAGCAATCCATATCTAATTACAGCAGCTGGCTTTTAAACTAGACAGTTTGATGAGAACGTGAACATTAAAACGTCTGCAGGCTGCATGCAAATGGCCTCTTTTAGACATACTGTGTTTAGACAAGAAAGATAGATGGGAGAGAGGATTTGTGCAGAAATACTGGAGAGTGCTGAACAAGAAAAATAACAAACAGTAGTTACAGAACCATCGGGGTCACAGATATTGTTAGAACAAGCAGCTATCAAATTAAATGCAAGCGAAAATAATTAATACTGTAAAATGTAGGATTTGGGACCGTTAAAATAAAATATGGTTAAGTGAAATGAGCAACTTCAAAAACTTAATGTGATAGTCATGACTAATTGGCTGAAGTGTGATCTAAACAGTTGGCAAAGCTACTTTGAGATTGTATTTTGTCAGTCTACAAGATACCCATAATTGCATGTAGTTCAAGAACTGTCACGCTATATTCCTCTGAAAAAGTAGCTATTAAAAGTATACATAAATGTACCTATACTTACAGATTACTGCAATGTCCAGCTGAAATTAACACTAGTGGCAGAAAAACAGTAGCAATTTTTATTCCTTGTCACAAATTATGATTAGAGGGACAGATTATTGAATAATAAAGACTTATTTTCATGCATTTCCTCACACAATATTATGACCTCAGAATACAGTAAGAATAGTCAGTATATTTTAAAACTTTCAAAGCTCCAAACTTGGCTTAAAGGTAATGTGAAATGAACCTATATGACTTCTAATACGTCTTCTGTATTGACATGATCACTTTGTTTGATGAAGAACAACACTCCAAAGAGAAAGGAAAACTTGAAATCGCATCATATGACCCCTTTAAGCATTTATACACTCTCAAATCAAACCATATGGTGACACAAACCTCAAACATTGCAATGTTTTGTCACATAACATACAAGAACCAATTAGGTTTGATGTTAGTTGATATTTGAGGTTTGCGTGAACATACTTGATGCCATTTGTGCTTATATAACTTCAGCAGACTTGGAATAAAGCATGACATTTTTTATGATACTTTTATAGTGCTTACAGCCCAAAACAAAGTCCTTAGAGGTATTTTTATAGTTTCACAAGCCTTTCAAGCAACTCACAGTCACTTTAGATCACTCGTATCTTAAAGGAAGTTCAGGGACTAAATACAGTGATTAAAGAAATCACATGCTAGCAGATTTATCCCTTTGTGGCATTTCACAGTTTGATCGATAATCTCTGAGCAAAAAGAGCAGTCAATTACTCTAAAAGCACAGGCTAAAGATAGCTTTCAATGGCACCTTTACTGAGCCACAAATCGTCCTGTGATGATGTGTAATAGTGAGTTAATGTTTGTTAATTACCTTCATTTCTTCTTTTCCTCATCACTTGCGTCACTGGGTTTAACAGTTCCTGCAAATCTAATGTGCTTACAGACTGCTCATTTGACCATTGCTGATCCTCAGATCCACTAAAGAGGTAACGTGGAGGTTAATTTAGCTGCCAATTTCACATCATTTAAGCAAGATTAAACCTCTCTTTAATGAGGCTGTTTGGCTAATAATGACTGTGCCCAGTGTCAGCCAAAGACATGTGCAAATATCCCAGTATCAGAGGGCTTTTAGATGAGTCTAATGGCCATTTTGTGATGAAGTACCAGGGGAAGAGATGTATTGATCATAAAGCAAACAAATTCAGCAAACGATGAGACTCGCTTCACTTGTTTTGCTTCTAGATGCTCTACTGTATTATGTGGCAATTGACTTATTCACTGCGGGATAGGTTTTAACCAAGTTTTAACTGGCCTCAGTAAGCGTTAACTGCTTTAATAAGATTTCGGTCTGCATTCTACTGGACCACCGGGTCTCACGGGTCACCAACAGCTATGAAAGCTGCATTATGAGCAGGTTGGGGCCGAATGTTGTGGCAGGTGTTATTTGTGTTCCAGTTGCAGCAGGTTGAAATAGCAAAAATAATGTCTGTTTTTAAACAGGTTTCCTGAACACTTTCCCATTCTGCCTGAACAATTTCCCATTTGCTATTAAGAATGGAATAATGTACATCCAGATGGTTGTTATTGCAGAATAAATTCTGACAGGGTGAAGTCAAGGACCCTAACTGTAATAACAATTGGTTGGATGTACATTATCCCACTTATTACACAGCTGGTTAACACATAAGTAAATAATTAGACACAAAATATTGAATATTGTATGAATATTTTAATGAAATTAGCACAACACAACAGAAACAAGCCTCAACACAATGAAATTAGCACAACACAACAGAAACAAGCCTCAACACAATGAAATTAGCACAACACAACAGAAACAAGCCATAATATAGCAAAATTAGCACAACACAATGGAAATTAACCGCAACACAACAAAATTTGCACAACTCAAATGATGTTTTATTAATTACACAGCCACCTCACCTCCACCCCAACGCCTGACTCTTAAACTATTCTCATCCCAGATAGCACACGTACGTCTGCAAGATGTCTATTAAAGATCTCTTGATCTGGAAAGCATCTGCTGTGTACAAACGTCTGACAGAAGTCTGTAAGATGTCAGTTTTACATACATTCTAAATAATTAACATCTTAAAGAGATCTAATATATGTCTATTTGACATCTCTGTGTTCGGGCTATATTCCAAGCTCGGAGCCCTTCTTCAAGACAGCATGCCAAATATGATTACTATTTGCTAAATCCTATTATATGTAAGTGTGAACTCATGAACGGCAACAAACAGTAACACACCGAAATTAGCACAACACAACAGAAACAAGTCGCAACACAACTGAATTAGCACAACATAACGGAAACAAGCCGCAACACAGCGAAATTAGCACAGCACAACGAAATTAGTCCTATGCATTGTGTTGTGGCGATTTCGTTGGTTTGTGGAGATTTTGTTGTGTTGTGCACGACTGGTCCACCGTAGTAATTAGGGCCCGAGCACCGGTGGTGCGAGAACCCTCTTGGAATTGCTACGTTTCTTCTTCTTCTTCTTCTTCTTCTTCAAAGTGAATCGCATTTTTGAGGGCCTAAACATGCTCCAAAACTCATGAAACTTTGCACAAGTGTCAGAACTGGAGAAAATTTACATCTGATATGGTTTTCAGGAGTGGGTGTGGCAAAATGGCTCGATAGCGCCACCTGTAAAATTTCAACGGAGTGCGCCTCAAGCTACGTTTTACGTACATGTACAAAAATTGGTACACACATGTAACACACCATTACCTACAAAAAAGTCTCTTGGTACAAAATCCAAAACCCAACAGGAAGTACATTACTTTGCAATGTAAGAGCTTTAACATGCAATGTCCAATCTGCCCCAAACATCACATGTTTGATAAGAGTCCTGGCCTAAACACATCTTAAGGCCAATATTCAGTTATAATCATAGCGCCACCTGCTGGCAACAGGAAATTACTTTGTTTACACGAACTTAAACATGCAATGTCCAATCTGCACCAAACATCACATGTTTGGTAAGAATACTAGCCTGAAGAAATCTACACGTCAGTGTTCAGTTATAATCAAAGTGCCACCTGTTGGCAACAGGATTTGTCATGCTTTACACTAACTCAAACATACCATGTTCAATCTGCACCAGACCACATGTTTGATAAAAGTCCTGGCCTGAAGACATCTACATGCCAACATTCAGTTATAGTCATGGCGCCACCAGCTGACAGCAGGAAGTTTGGCACATATAAATGACTTTGACATATTCCTCCTATATTTACCACTTTAAATGCATATTGCCCACTGTTTGCTGTTTTCCTAAAGCCACCGGGTGGTGGTGGGTGTGAGGGCCCTTTCATCGCTGCTTGCAGATTTAATTTAATGTTGTATCACTAAAATAAAGACAATCGCATAAAATGGTATTTGAGAAAAAAGTGTTTTAAAATTACCTGTTTATTAACTTTTATCCATTACAGTGTACAAAACAATCATTCTGGCAACAAGACGAACACTTTAACAATATTACCACAGGCTGTTAATACTAAAGATAATAGCGTTTGAATGAAACGAGAGAGAGCATGGCTGATGTGATATGAGAGACGATAAGAAACCTAGATGAGTGTCGTTGTTTGGTTAAAGCAAAATAAGAGAAAAAAAATCCACCTTCTAAATTATTTTAGAGCAAATATAAAAGTATCAAGACATTTACCATACAAATAACATCATGTTGCTGAGATGATCAACTTTTAATGCACCAGTATGACATCAGGTAAAATATAAATCAGCCAGATGCTTTAATATTACAGTCATGACGGAGGGAATAGCCATTCAACAGTGAACAGACATCACTGTCAGAGTCACTATATTTGATTGATTGAGCTTGCAGTACATATGACAGCACTGAAGATATTTACAAGAATTTATTTAATCTGAAAAAAAAAAAAAGAGAGACAGTGGCTGTTTTGCCAGGGTCCATGCAATATATCAAACAACTTTGCAAAATTAATGATACAGTGACAAAGTAATTAGCATCATAAATAAAATGTAATTATTTTAAGATGACAGTGATGGTCATCATCGATAGATAGATCATCATAATATAACATTTTAGGATATACTTTTCAGGTAAATATTCCTCAGGTAATAGTAGGGGAAAGCCCCAGTTGAAGTAGTTACGGTTCATTATAGCAAGCTTGTCTCTGTTTTTACCTCTCTAATACAACATTCACACACTGGAAAGACCTGAAACAGAATCCAACATCAAAAAGGAAAATAAAAAAAAAGAGAATTCCTTTTTTTTTTTTTTTTTTTTTACTCACTCCTCTCTTTCATTTTCAAAGTAATCAGCCCACTATTACTGGCACCAGAGAAGATCTCGGAAACCTGAGAGAAAGCTTGTGTTTGATCACCATTGACAGATAGAGGGTATCAAAGGAGAGATGAAAACAGAAAGGTCTGGGGAAAATAAAAAAAGTACCTCATGATTAAAAAATACATAAATATATTCACTATATATATAGTCAGTCCTGTTAAGCAGTATCAATGTAAGTGTCCCTGACTTTCTTGTCCTGTTACGAGGTGATTAGCAGCCACCATTCTGAAGCATTTGCTCTGTTTGATGTGTGTGTGTGTGTGTGTGTGTGTGTGTGTGTGTGTGTGACTGGGATCTTCTATGAGAGCAGTGCTAGG
The DNA here is from genome assembly GCF_001515625.1 of Sinocyclocheilus rhinocerous. NCBI lineage: Eukaryota > Metazoa > Chordata > Actinopteri > Cypriniformes > Cyprinidae > Sinocyclocheilus > Sinocyclocheilus rhinocerous. Next base: position 1,227,789 of record NW_015626034.1, on the reverse strand, counting down.
AATACAAATGCTGCTCTTGACAAGTGAAACACCACTTTATGATCTTTATCAAATATTTTTATACTCCTTCATATTCTTTCCTCTTACATTACGATTTATGCTCGTATGCTCAACAAGTTTGCATTTATGTGATCAAATATACAGTAAAACATATATTGTAGTATATTGTAATTTCAACATCATTACTTCAGTCATCAGTGTCACATAATTCTTCAAAAATCATGCTGATTTGAAACTTTTCACATTATTATTAATGTTAAAAACAGCTTTTTGTGCTATGATTCTTCAAAAGAACATTCTGTCCTGTCACTTTTAATAACTGGTGGGACACTTAATCTTACTAGTGCAAATCATCACAAAACGTATTTGAAATTCCAGGTTGGTGACTGGCTATCCACAAAAGCGTTCTTTCTCTACTCGGAAAATCATTAAATTCACCAGCTTGCTTGGTGTCAGTGCAGGCCAGCATTCTTCTCAAGGCTTCTGCTATTCATACACAAGCAGATCCACAATAGGCCGACTGGGGCAAAAGCCAGACTGATCGTGTCTTTGGGTGTCTATCGGTGTTCAGGATGTGCCACAGCTGAATAAACATGAGTGAACATAGTCAATAGAAAAGCAATTGAAAACCGTCCGAAGAAGAATCAACAGAAGCGTAATGAAAGCTCTCCATTGAAAGGACAGTTATCGCTTAGCTGATGTATTAGTGTGAGAGCTGGCAAAAGCATAATAGAAATGCATAAAAGAAGTGAGAGGAGGCGCTGATGATATCTGAGCTAATTAATCTGAATCCTTACTCGGACAAAACCCAAGACGTGTTGATGTGTGAAGTACGCCAACTGCGCAAACTCAAGCAAAGGCCATTTCAGGATTGTAAGAGAAGCAGTAAAACCTGCTAAGGCTTGTCAGAACTTACAAACTGCTGCACTAATAACTACCTTAAGACATCAGACGTCAGCAGACGTTAAGGGACATATATGGCTATGCTGCAAAACCAATAGTAAGACCCAAAACTACGTGTAGAATTTGATGACACCTTAGGTATGTATGATAAAGAGCGTTCTGCAGGTGTAGGCAGCTCCTAAAAAAGATGGATTGGTCCAATTAAGCCTCATGCCTCACGTTACAGAAAGGTAATTGGTATACTCAGGAAGACTGCAAAACAGGTTGTGTGAAGCAGAGCTTCCTGTGCACCAGATTTTTGGCTGAACGCCAGTTTTCACACCTGTACAGGCTACTCTAAGTGTTACTTTCTTTTTCTGTAACAGGAGGAGGGACTGAACTGGCAATAGCTAGTGCTGTTTTATAAGGTGAGCATCATGTTTACAATTGCAATTACAATATGTACACTGTCAGAAAAAATTAATATGTCCACTAATATGTACCATTTAGGTACTGATTTGCACACTTTAGGTAAAAATCTGTATAGGCAAGGTACTAAAATGCACCTTTTAGGGGTAAATAAAGTACAAAGGTATACCTTTTGAAAGGGTACTGTCCCATTAACAGCTGAATTTAGACATCACAACACTATAATGTACAGTATTATAAAGGAATACTATTTGTAAGATTACATTAGCAGTGTTGTTCATTCATTCATTCATTTAAAGATGTACTTAAATGAGTTTAATATGTTGGCACAATTGTGACCCTGGACCACAAAACCAGTCATAAGGGTCTTTTTTTTATTTTTATTGAGATTCATACATCTGAAAGCTTAATACATAAGCTTTCCATTGATGAATGGTTTATTGGGTTAGGAAAATATTTGGCTGAGATACAACTATTTGAAAATCTGGAATCTGAGGGTGCAAAAACACTAAATATTGAGAAAATTGCCTTTAAAGTTGTCCAAATTAAGTCTTTAGCAATGCATATTACTAATTAAAAATTAAGTTTTGATATATTTATGGTAGGACATTTACAAAATATGTTCATGGAACATGATCTTTACCTAATGATTTTTAGCATAAAAGAAAAATCTATAATTTTGACCCATACAATGTATATTTGGCTATTGCTACAAATATACCTGTGCTACTTATGACTGGTTTTGTGGTCCAGAGTCACAATTAATCTACAGTACATGTAAAAATAAAGATTAACTATTAAATATCTAATAATGACTGATAAAGATAAATGTTATATATTTGTTATTTTTTTAGACATAACAGATTTTATATATTTTATATATATATTTTTTTTTTTTTTACATCAAAGATAAACCAAGGTTTTTTTTTTCCCTGAGACATACTTTATAATGTATCTTGACTTTAGTTGTGGTCACATTTACCATTGTTCTGTGCATTTTTGCAGGCGAAATCCAGTGATTTCTATAGGAATCCTATGTCCAACTGGACATTTTGCATGATGGTGAAAGGTTTCGCAATAGCTTTAAGTTGGTCTTGTAGATTTACCTCATCGACCAACAGAAAGCTTCTTGGTTTGAAAGTGACTTCTGTATGATCTGTTCTTCATACATTGCTACACAGTATATTAATAATAGACAATGGACCTTTTTTGCCTGCGTAAATTCATCAAAATTTTGCTAATGTGACCACACCTTAAGTCTCCTGTGATATTCAGTTTTCCACATTAATATCAAACACACAATCTTCTACAACTCATGAGGCAGGTGCTGCATTGGGGAAACTGTGGAATAGTCTAGGTGCTGGTCTTACAGTTTATCAGTGCCTCAAGGGGACCGAATGTTTCTTGTTTCTGCCTCATGCTCAGCTCTTGACAGACTGGCATACATGTTCTTCTCGGCTACTGACAGGGCAGGTCTGTTTGAAAACATTTTTAGGTGTTCTAAATTAAACTTTGTTTACATGTTGGCACATCTCTCCATCTGTGCACAGGGGAAGGATTTCAAGAAGCCTCTATAAATATAACATTTGGGGGGAAAATATTATTTATGGAACACATTTTATATAGTGTTTGTGGCCTAAATCAGAGATTTACAGCTGATGATGCAAGATGTGCACTCTGGTTGATGAAAATTTAAACACACATCCAGTGAATGTGGAAAAGATGGAATCAGGTTATCAGTGTGCAATCTTGTACATTTTGGGATGAGAAGCAATTCATCTAACCTTTGGAAATGAACTCATAGGGGAAAAATAAGAGATGATTCTCAAGTACTGGGACAAAATATGCTTAAAATAAATGTTTTTATGTTTGACGTTCAGGTTCTTGTATTTTCACTAACTATCTAACTAAATAAAAATGTATATGTTTTTTTTTTAGCGGGGGGTGGGGGGTTTGTAAAACCATAGTATCAACACCTGAAGAGGGATGTTTTTAAAATAAAATACAGTTTACAGCACGAAGGTACGTCTGTCCTGCGTTGATTCCATAAACATTTACTCTTTCCTTTTCAAGAACACTGGCTTATAAATTTAATGCATGTAATGCTAGACACAGACCTTAAAAGCATATGTAAATACTTGAAAAGGTGGTCACTCTCTGCTGGAGCTTCAGTTTGATGTGTACTCAGGCAATATAAATTGTGATTAATAATGCAGCATTGTTCTTAATTTACCATGCTGCCACGTGTAACATGTAGGGTGCATTGTAGTTACATGCAGCCAGACCTTTCACAACAGCACCACTGCAGCTCATTTTAACATTGATTACAGCCAGTCAGATTAGAGCTTACTAGATCAAGAAAGCACTTTTCATTTTTGTTGTTGGTATGCATCAGATGGTACATAAACAGACTATGGGTGGTCTGTGGAAGTGAATTGAGGTCACTGAAAAATAAAGTGACCCAATTTACCTGACTTCACCCTAGTTTTGTTTATTTTTAAAAGTAGCTCTGCATCTTACAACTGACTTTCAAAGTTTCATCACAAAATGAGGTGCTATTGGAAAAGTTTGTATGTTGAGAAAATGACAGTGAATGTGCAGAAACAGCCTCTTTCTATCCTCCCAGGTCCAGCATGCAATTCACCCAGGCCCCGCCGCCGGTATTGAATGAGATTGCTCAGCACTCCACTGTTCTCTAGCTGACTCAAGGCTAACGGTGATGGACAAACCCTGAGAGACTGGGGCCAAATGCACGCAAATATAACTGCGGAGTGAATGAAAATTGCATTGATTGCCTTTCAATGCAATGTCAGTGTTGCTTTTGTTGACTGTCGGATCAATTCCATTTGCGACTGTGCATGTCATTCAGGACACATCCTTTGTCTTAGTGCATATACTGTGTGCATTTAGAAGGCTTTCTCTTCCAGGAAAATGAATAAAAAATATTGATGATATCTTGTACTATGCTTTCTCCAGTGAGAATGTCCTTCCCCTTATTTTATGAATATCACCTGTCTCCGACTAACAAATCATGGTTTTACTTTATGGTTTGCTTTAGTCATGATAATGGCTGTCCTTTTTTTTTCTTTTTCCTTTTTTCATTTGAAGTGTCTTCATACAGTAGGTTTTGTCCATAGTACAAGCTTTATTTAGTTACTGATAGGCTTTGACAGGAACAAAAAGTTTATATATATATATATATATATATAAAATCCCCTTGTGAAGAGTACTTATTACAGAAATATTAAAATAATGTGCTTAAATGCAAACTGAATGTATAGTATATGCTTAATTCGTTGAAATTAAACTAAAATGTATTATGGTATTAATTTATATTAAGTGCAGTTAGCTGAACATTAGAGTTGTTACGTATCCCTTCGCTAGCCCTAGGATTATTCTTGTGTCTTGCCCGCCATATACCTGTTTTGCCATTGGTCGACCCTGCCTGTGTTTCTGATCTCTCTGCTTAATAAAGCTTGCACATGGATCCGCATGTCTCACGTCTTGTCAGCCCCGTAACAAGAGTGTATTGCCTGACCCAATTAAGTAGGACTTAAGTACATCTTCATTTGTAATTTCATGATTCTGTTGTCTTCAAAATATGGTTAAAGTGTAATTACACAGTTGTAAAGATGAATTTGCAGTTTTTTTTTTTCAAAAGTCAATTTGC